>NW_022631380.1:0-108874 GCF_010015895.1 Lontra canadensis
CCTCTCCTCCAGTTATTTCTGTAATTGGTGAAATCCACAAAGGGGGGGTAGGGGAAAGAGAGGTGAAGGGAGAGAGGAATGAAAGAGAGGAGAGAGGGGAGGAAGGGAAGGAGGAGGAGGAATGGGAAGAGGGAGAAAGAGGAGACAGGAGAGGGAGAGGGAAAAAGGGAGGGGGGGAGGAGCGGTGGGGGGAGAGGGGAGAAAAAGGAAAGGGAGAGAGGGGCAAGGAGAGAAAAGAGTACAAAAAATTTGGTGGGGCAGAGGAGAAAGACAACCAAAAATTTTGCATATTATCTTTAGATTATGTACAATGGACCAGCTGCTGCATAATTTGGGATGTGACAACAGGCCAGGTTGAAGAGTTGAGCCAACAGAATCCACTTAATTGACCTTCTTAGAAATTACATTTAGTTGAACTCAAGCTTCTGCCAGCTATCCAGTCAAAAGTGTAAAATATGCTTTTTTTTTTAAGATTTTATTTATTTATTTGACAGGCAGAGATCACAAGTAGGCAGAGAGGCAGGCAGAGAGAGAGGAAGGGAAGCAGGCTCCCTGCTGAGCAGAGAGCCCGATGCGGGGCTCGATCCCAGGACCCTGAGATCATAACATGAGCTGAAGGCAGAGGCTTTAACCCACTGAGCCACCCAGGAGCCCCTAAAATATGCTTTCTCTTCACCACTGTGTACTCAAGTAAACGTTTATGACTCTTAGGCGTTGGCCCTTACAGTCTGCTAATCAGTGCTGTGACCAGTGGACTCAGAAGGGGTATTCTTGCCCACGTGGGTACTACAAAGTCACGTGACCAGCTTCTGAGGGATTCGTTCTCGAATGCACCTCTCAATAGGACTTCCCTCAGAATCCCACACAACGCCTATGTTTGACTGTTGGTAAAATCGCCCTAAATGTTAACAAGTGGAGTGAGACAATGGCAGCTTATCAAACTCACGCGGGCCCCAAAAGGGTTTCAGGGACCTCTGTGAACTGGACACCGAACCCAGGGGACACAAGCTGAATGAACTGTGTGAGCAGTCGCTCCATGCAGCGAGAGCCTAGTAGGCGGGAACGAGCATTCCACAATGAGGAAACTCATCAAAATAAGCAGGTGCTGTAAACCGTGCGAGGTCTCAATAGGAATTCCAATCCTGGCAGCCCCAGGGCCACAGTCAGAAGCCCGGAGCGTGTTCACCCACCAACAGTCTGTTCTCTCTGATCCAGCTCTAAAAATGTCATACAGAATAGGTCTTAAGGAAATGAACAGAAAAAAATCTCTTTGCTCCATCCTATCTTCGAGTGGATTTGCAAATTCAAGAAGACAATAGGTTGGACGAGGGCAATCATTTGCGCCACCTCAGTTGAGTTTAGAGGGTCAGAAGCTGAATTTAGAGGCTCCGGAGGCTGTAAATGGCAGCAAACCAAAGCCTTCTCCTAGATACGTTCTCCAGATAGAGCTACAGTTCCAAGCGTGAGGCCCCTGTAAAATGCAAATCCCCCGGGACGCTTATGTATTATGCATCCTCTGTAGGGTAATTCTACCTTTGCCATGCATTTACTGGATGCTTTATTCCCCAGAGCAGGAGCTGGGCGCCAGGGAGAAAGGAGGAAGATACCAGCATCCCAAGACAGTGGGAACAAAATGCCAGCTTGCCAGAAAAGGCGGCAGCGGGAGAGAGAACAGGAAGTCTGGGCATCACCTTGCCTCTTTCACAAGCCAGACTCGGGCTACCCTGCCGTGGGTGTGACAGGGAACTGTGAAAGTCAGGAAAGGAACTGAGGCAAAGTCTCATTTCCTCAGTTCCCATAGACTGGTGTATGGAGACGACAGTCACATCCTCCTCTTCTGCTCACCTGGTAGAGTTTCTCGTCCATTTTTTAAAAAAATTCAATTGCTGTTAATCACACTGACTAAATCTATCACCAGTCCCCTATCAATATTTTGACTCATCGTGTTCTCTTTTCACCAGAAGGATGGAACTACTCTTGGCTTTTGCTTGTTGACTTTTGTTCCTGTTTTACCTCTGCACAGCAGAGAGATTAAAATCATTTGCTTCTCCATCATAATAGCATTAAAGCTAATACGGTGATTTTGAAGAAAAATGAAAACTTACAACCATCAGCAAAGACTCCAAAAAAACTAAATATAAACTGAAGGTTCAGAGGTTTTATCTTTGTATTGTATCTACTTGACTAACAGTGGGGGAAGAAGGGGGTGGGGAAGAGAAGTTAGCTTTTAAAATGCAAACGCGTAATTGAACAATAAAGGGTGACAGGAGTAGAACCAAGAGATTACCTTGATTCTACCAGCGGCTCCAGGTATTCTCAAGAGGCCTTCGGTTTCCAAACCTCCCTCTTCAATTCGGGAAATCAGCTGTGTATAAACAGAAGAACATTCTGACTTGGGGATTCCTAACAGGTACAATTCCAAGTTGAACATCTGCTTCACATAGAGATGAATGATTACAATGATGGGTAAGCGGGCTTTCATGAAGTTTTGAATGCTACTGCACTAGCACTATCCTTTCAACCAGAAAGTCTCAAAACTTTACTTCTAATTGAGAAGAAGCGGGGTCTTATTCTCCTTTGTTACAGAAGTGTAATCATTTCACACAACAGCTGCTGTACTCCAGCAGACTGAGGTTGTTTAAGCAGTGAAGTTGTTCACTGCTTAAAAGCAACTAAGACCATCCGTGTCTTCTGCTTTTCCAGAAACAGACATTCTGCAATCAAATAAATCTTATGAAATTCCATTATTTGCACATTTACATCTCATTTTTTAGTTTGTTTGAAAGACTGGTTTATGGTACGAAGGAGAAAAAAAAAAAAAACCTGTTTGTAAATATTCATTTTTAAGCTTTGCAGCTTTTAGTGGTAAACCAAGACAAAAAATAGTTCTTGTTGAGGGCTTCTAAATCATTTCTGATACCCAATGAATATACACAGATCTATCTCTAGAACTCCACTAAAATAACAAAGATTTTTTTTTAATAATGCAGAAACCCACAAAAATAGGCAAATGAAGAAATTATAATGACATACTGTCAGAAGCTAGGAAGATGATTAAAAAAAAAAAAGTGGTTAGTTTCTTGGCAGAGTGATCTTCCAATTGAAATATGTATTCCCTGGGAAATGCACACAGGCTTTATAGGGGGTACTCTGCTATTTTAAGGAAATCAATTTCTTTGTCCTCAGGCTAAATATAAGGCAATTACTAGCATCACATAGGTTTTCCTTCCTACGACCCAACCCCTTTCACCATAGCCTTCTACTTTATAAAAGACAGACCTACTCTTCACTCATCCCCAAACTTACTATAATCTCTCTGCACACCCTAAGACATAAAATCTTCCAGAGTGCCAAAGGATATAAAATTTTATTTATTTATTTTTTCAGGGAAACCTCCTTTAATGATTTACCAAGGCTCTATAAACTACATAAAGCTGTTTCTTCCATGCTTATAAAAGTGTCTATTAGGAGCAAAGCAAAGTATCATAAAATGAGGTCTTTTGACCTTTGTCTAGATGTTCTGAAATCAGATATATTGTAGCGTGTAGACACTGGAAGAGAGGCAATTTTTCTTTAATGACCTCATCTCTCCTATCCCCGGATTAAGGCCAAAGAATGCACAGATCTTCAGGGAGTCAGGTAAGAATAAAGCGAAGAGTAGTCTCAAAATTCTCCCGAGGATTTATTATTAGATAAAGTAAGAACCATCTCTGACCAAAGTAGTGCATGATTTTTAAAAATTCAACTGGAATGTTTTCCAAGACTACATTTTTCAAGGTACACTAGATAATGAACCCACAGCTAAAAACCTTACAAAAGTTATTTTAGATTAGATGGGCATTACTCAATAAAGGATTTAAAACTAAATAAAGAATACCATGCAAAATTTATTCAATGTTAGCAATTTTCATTTTTATTTCATCTTATAAAATGTTTAAAACGTTCTATCAGCAAAAAATAAAATTCTTTGCTGGCTGCTAGAGCAAATTAGTTTTTCACAATAGTACATGCCTTTCATTTTCATCAAATACACAGGATAAATGGAGATTTCTAAACAACTGAATGAGAGTAAGATCTGAGTCTTTATATTGAAGTTCTTTTTATTCCTCTCGAATGTGGAATACTAGCATCCAATAGAGAAATGTATATATAATGCCTGAAAGAATGTCATGTGATTTTTCATATTTCTCACTTTAAAAATAGTATTTTTGGCCACCACATTGTATTTCATTATTAAAATATAAATAAGAAATACTTTATAGCTCTTTTATTTTCAAGACTTAAAAATGGAAAATAACTATATTGTTCTATATATTTTAATCATGCTCCTTTTTAGTAATTTATCTTACAAGAGACATTGCATAATGTATCAGTAATGTTCACAGCATCTCCTAAGAGGGATTATATGCTTATATGAATTTATGAACTGAAAATGAAGTCAGAAGTTTTTGACACAAAGTATCTTTGATTTGGCTGATTAGTCTGACAGTGAGAATAGAATTTGCTAATTTGTCAGAAATTTTCTATAGATAGAAATTAAAAGTACTTTATTTTCCTGACGTTTTCTAAGAATATGGTTTAAACAATGTGCCTCTGAGCAAAAACAAAACAAACAAGAAAACAACAGATACAATTCACACATCTGAGATAAGCTTTGTTAAAGCCCTTTTTTTGGGTATAATTCTTAATAAATGAGAAAGTATAATCCTCTAAAAACTGATGATAAACCTTTTTGCAAACGAGCAATTTCCAGTTCTTTGTTTTGTACAAAACTAAGAAATACCTAACTGAGGTGACAGTTGCTCATCGAAAAAGTATTTTTCAATGCTAGATCATTATTATTTTTTGCTTATAATTCAGAGGGGATGCATATAGATGAGTGTTATCTGATAGTAAACTCTTTATACCCTCTTTTATTTTTGTGTGAACAAGAGTCTTTAAGGCTGTTACCAAACAACTTCAAACTAGTTGGAAGCCCAAGTCTTCTGAATATTGAAGAGACCAGAAAGGTAAAATAACTACATAAATAAAACAATTTCAAGAGAAAATGACACAGGACTGCGTGCAGCCCTCAGCCTGACCAGGAGACATCTCTGAATTTTTGTGATGGTGAATTTGATAAAGTCAAGCATGACACATCGTTGGTTTTTGGTCAAACGCCAGTCTAGATGTTGCTGTGAAGGTATTTTTTTTTTTTTAGATGTAATTAACATTTAAATCAGTACATTTTGAGTAAAGCAAATTACTCCACATGACGTGGGCGGGTTTCATCCAGTGGGTTGGCGGTCTCAGCAGCAAAGACTGAGGTTTCCCAAAAAAAGTGGCAATTCTGCTTCAAGACTGCAACACAAAAAACCCACAGGAGTTTCCAACCTACAGATTTTTGGACTCAATACTGCAATATCAACTCTTGCCCAAGTTTCCAGCCTCTGGACTGCTCTATTTCAGACCTGCCAGCCCCCACAATCACATAAGCCAATTCTTTAGAATGAATCTCTTTCTATGAACATGTGTGAGCGTGTATGTGCGCGCGCACACACACACACACCCTTACTGTTTCTTTGGAGAATCCTTACCCACTTGGAAAAGATGCTGGTGAGATCCTTGCCTTGCACAGTCATCTGTGGTGGTGTACATTTTACTTAATTTAAGTAAATTACGTTTACATTTTACTTAATTTACTTAAATTAATATGAATATCTGACCCACATTTGTCAGCACTTCCCAGCTCATCACAGGCACGGCTGACAACTATCCATACAGACACAAGTTCTATAGGCAGTGGCCGGCAAAAGCTGGTGAGAAGAACAAACTCAGCAGAACTAAGTTCATCAGGAGAAACAATGAGATACATGTTTGGAAGCAATGGTGATCATGAGAAATAACAGGACCCCAGGTTAATAGGTAAGACAGCTGAGCGCTGGTTTGGAATAGTGGAAGAATCAGTCCCAAGGAGCTTGGGCTTTGTATTGAATGAGTTTGTTGAGCCGGTTGATGGGAAAGTTCCCACTGCCACTCTTACTATCCCCAGAGCTTCCAGAAAATGTGATGTGCTGGGGATGCTACAAAAAAAAATCTATAGCTCGGGGAGTTCATAACTGATCTGCCTACCTTCCTCACTGCGCATTCCTGGCTTTCGTCATGTATAATCTGTGTTTCTGAACAAGGATGGCTCAGAGATTAGACTGAAATTTTTATATTGCCGTAGATAATCCCCTTATGAATAACTGAGTGTTGATGACACCAGCGACTTGATAGTTTAGCAATCACTTTCTTTTTCTACTTTATGGTTTCTTTGCCTACTTTGGAAGTAGGCATTGGTAAATTAAATTGGACATCCTCACTGTAAATAGGAAAGCTTGGGAAACACACACAGGCATGAAATATTCATGAGGATTCAATTCCCTAGAAATTTATAAGCAGTTCCCGCTCCGGTGTATTATAGAACTGAAATCTCAATTATACAAAGCTAGCTAATATAAGACAGGAAAATGATGCCAGGTAATCACAGTTATAGTAATAACACAGAAAACATCACCATAAAATAAAAATTATGAGCCCTTGAAACAAATTTGTTTCCTGAATAGAAAATCAAAGTACAAAATAAAAGAGCACATCAATTGGAAAACTATATTATAATATTATGAATGCCAAAAAAGAAAAAAACTTCTATTAGTTCAAGTATGTTCTCTCTGTGCTGACCGATTTAGGCCTACTTACTTTTTGAAATATCAAGGGTATTCGAGTTCCTGGTACTTTCCTCTGATCTTGTTCTAACAACACTGTCAACGGAATACAAAAAAGGCCGGAATCTGCAACAAAACATAAAACTTCTTAACTTCCATCCATCTATAAAATATTAATGCAAAAGTATTAAGGCATCAGATTTCTGATACTGTCATTCAAACAAATAACTATTTATTGAGCACCTACTAAGTGAATGACACTGTCTAGCCATTAGGTCCATACACCGCCATAGGAAAATCTTGACCCTGTCTTATATAGCAATCTAGCAAGGAAAGACAGCTAAGTAATTGATTAGAGAAGTTATACTGTCATATAAGAGAAATAATACCATGGGAGTATGTGAAATATACAAATAACTTGCTAAAGGTAACAAATTAAAAGTTTTGGCTAAAGCAAATATTACTTACTCATCTCTTTTATACGTAACTGACATTAAACATTCTACAATACAGCAAAACAGATATGTTTGCTCTTCGAGAAATCAGTCAACCTCATGATCTTGTTTTACAAGAGTTTGTCTTTAGAAACTACAGACAACTTGGTAGTTCTTAAATTGTGATTTGTAGTTTCATATATTTGGGAATAACTCCAGAAGAACTGAAAGGTAATAAATTAAAATTTTTCTAAATTAAAATCATATGCCTTCAGTCTGGTGTGAGCATAGCTTCTGCTTAGTACCTCCTACCCCACCCCCATCACTGAATGAACAATTAGCACAGAAGTGTAACACACGTCATCAGGGGAGATGTAAATCATTTGTGAATAGGAAACAGGGCTTTATATTGTGGAATGAGGACCTTGAAAACTGACACTCAATAGAGATGCCATTCAAGAGAATACCAGTAACCTAATAATCTGTAGCTTAAGAATTGTCCTAAAAATGTAATCTTCAAAAATGTCAAGAGTCTAGTTTATGAGATGAATATATTAGAGGAGCTACAAAAATATTTAAGAAATTGAAAGAAAATCTATTCTGTTAATAGTTATACTCTAAATGAGAATGGCTTAATACTTCTCTCTCTGCTAGGAAGCAATTCTAAAACACAAAAAGCCTCTCTAAGCCATTTTAAAAGTCCTAAGCACTGAGTCACAGCTATTTAAATTATATTTCTATTTTATATTTGGAAAAGACTTTGTGACAAGCTTCTGAAAAAACATCTAAAGTCTTTCATTATCCATAATGGCCTTGCGGAAAATCGGAAGCACCATTTAACTCAGAAATTCACCATCCCATGCCTTAAGCTATAATACTCAAGAGGAGCTGAGCACAGAATGAGGTCTTCTGGCGCCCAGCATGGGAGAGAGGACCTTGAGGGAAGGTATACGTCAGTCCTACAGAGATTTTGCCTCTATAACTTAAATCAGGTGAATATGTGTCTTTATTAATGTTACCATAGCAACTCAGTAATCCTCATTCTTGGTATCTCTTTAGGAGAGAACTTAAAAGTTAAATAAGAGGCCAGAGATTCCTAAAGCGTTAAACTTTGTTAAATTAATAGATAATTATCTGGATTTCTAGACCAATAAAATCTTGGATAAAAAATAAGAGGTGTCTGTTTTCTGTAAGATTATAAAAAATAAAGTCGTTTATGTAATGGGTATAGCAAGTTGTTAACAAAAGAAAAACTACATATATCCACGAGGAGTACAATTTGGTGGTATTATGTACCACAATGGCATTATTTTCTTAATAGACTGAAGAAGGTTTTTGAAAAATAGTTATAAGTAGAATGTAAATGAGCAAAGGGACAGGCTACTAACTACTCTATGTACTTCCCATCAAATAAATAAGCAAAAGCAATGAACTAGGATCAACTATCTTAAAGTCATTTTTCAAGATCTGATTTTGGAAATAAAGAAGTTTACGTACCAAAAGTATCTTTTACATGTAGTTTTCAAAGGAGAGTGCATTTGAGTTAAGATTCCTCAATACAAAAAATAATAAGAAGAAGAATCTTTAATTCAGAATTTCCTTCCAAGGTAATTAAATATTTTATTATCTCTTTATTTTTTATAGTTTAAGAGAACAGTGCATGTTTATCAAGTTACAAAATTTTTGAAGGCAATGTTTTAAATTCTGAATTTTAGAAGTATTCAAGTGTTGGTTTATTTTGTAGGTGTTCCCCCCCGCCAAGAATACTGCTCAGAAGCCAAGTTCATCTTTGCTTCTTTTGAAGTAAATCCAATGGTTTTTCATTTCAAAATTACCTTTTGTTTTGATTTTCACAGCTTTTTGTTGCTTCAATTCAATACCCAAAACATCATAGAGGGCAGTCAGCTCAATGAGGGCTAAACGGCAAACTTTCTTCATGTCCTGGGGTGCTAGGTCACCAATCCTGGTGATGCCTGTTTTGTCTTTTGGGCATCTGAAATTCTAAAATAAGTACCATTAATAGAGTAAGGGTTTCTAGGGTCTAACCCCATTTTTAGTGAAAGAAAACAAAACCGTTACTATAGAAAGAAGCTATATTCAGAGTAGTGACTATGAAAGCCATGGCAAAATCACTCCAGTCCAAATGAGGAGCCATCTTGTCATGATGACGATCCTTAAGGCTGAGGGGAGTCAGCACATGAAGTCCAGCAGACAAAGGGACCAGCTGTGGACCAGGCGTGCTAATCCCAGTGGCTGAGAGCACAACAGAGACGGTAAAACTGAAGGAGAAAAAGAACTCTAATTACTGACCTTTGACAATAAAGGGAGATTAGGAGTCAAGAGAAACCATGAGGAGGAAGAGGAAGAGGAATAGTAGCCATGAGTGAGTACTTAGAATGTGCAAGGTACACTTTACCTATGCTACTGTCACAAATATGTATAATATGATATGAAATATTGAATATTTATAATATCATATATATTATAACGTTATGCTAAAACCCCAGAAGGTCTGTACAGCATTGGGGCGGCAGGGAGAATGGAAGGAACAGTAACAGCATGGACTTTAAAGCCAGAACGCCTACCAGTCATCTCGCTACCAACCAGCTACTAACAATCTGGTAATTGATTAACTACTCATTCTACAAAATGGCAGAAGGGGAGGGGTGAGGAAGAAGGAGCCAGGCATAACCAGAGGGGAGAAGAATGAGGGCAGAACAGATGGTGGGGAGCAGGGAGAAGGTGGGGAAGAAGGCCACCTAATTCAGAGGGCTGCTGTGGGGTTTAATGCCTGGCACTTCCCCAGTACCTTTATAGGGTTGCTATTATTATTACTTTCACTGCTAAATAAAGAGATTTAGAGATACTGCTGCCACCGGCAAGTAAAGTGGTATTTTGTTGTTTTCTGCCAATATTTGCCAATATTTCTGCCAATTTATTGTTTTCACCAATATTATCTACTACCTACTCAGCCACTTTTAATATTAAATACATTAAATATAAAGAAACAAACCACAAAGTAAAAACATGAATTTCTCTAAGACACTAAATACAAATTACAGTCCCACTGTATTTACTGGTGACTAAAATTGTGATCATTCTCTAATGGTTTGATCAAAAAAGGGTTTTAAAGGCTATATCTTTTGGGTTTACCCTTGACTTCCTCATTTAATGGTCAAGGATGTTTAACTGGTTCCCTTTTACTCCCTTTACTTTGCTCATTTTTTCACCATATGATTAACACTTCCTGGTCTAAAATCTAGTACAAAGGATATGTCTTCAAGCAGCTTTTCTCAAAGTCAGATCCAGGGAACCAAGAAGTTACATAATACCCTTTCAAGGAGCCTATGAGGTCAAAACTATTAATAATTAATCCTAAGACATTATTTGCCTTTTTCACTCCCATTCTCTCATGATTGCACACTGGAGTTTTCCAAAGGTAGAAGATAGGGGCTTTTCCAACAGATTGAATACAGACGTAGATGTGAGAATCCAACTGACTTCTACTAAAGTGAGATGCTAGGAATGTTGAAATGTAAAAACCATGGCACATTAATAATTTGTTTTAGAAAATAGGGCTATTTTTCATTAAAAAATGTTATTTATGCTAACTGTAATACCATACTTGAAGTGGATTAATAATTTTTTAATTTCTCAATTTCAATTTCCAATATGGTAAATACCCATAGGTATAACTGATGTAAACAAAACCTCTACTCCCACTATCTCTGTTGTTTACTTATCACGAGAAATAATTCCTTAGTCTACATATTCATGTTCCATAGTTCAAGAACACAGGCCAGTGACAAACTTCCATGGAACTCAATCCAAAGAAATTCTTCACATTCCAAAATCACAGAAAGCAGTCTTCTTCATCTCCTCAAAATCGTTCATGAAATCTAATTTCTATAGAACTATGAGTATGCTTTCTTTCTTGGTTCAGCTACAAAACACTTCCACAGAGCTGGAAGACCAGGGAGACAACAGAGGCCCCAACAGCAGGAAATCAGATTCTTGGCCAGAATGCTGCGTATCCAGGGTTTTGTCAAAGTGCTGGAAGCCGTGGTAGTTACTGCCCTCAATACCAACATCCTTCCTGACTGGTGAAACAAAAGCTTTGTGAAGTCCTCCATGCTTTTTAAGAAGCTAACAGGGTTTTGAGACCAAATTGTTTAAGTATCATTGTTTTAGAGCATTTCCTAAAGCCTACAACTTTTGGTAACTGAGCAGCTAAATCCTTTCCAGCAAACTCCACTCAAAGAGAGAACCTCTTTACATAGCTCTTTACAGAAACTTCTTCTATAGAATCTGCTATAGCTTCAAAAAGAGTTTACTATAGGAGAAAATAGGTCTTTCTTAACTTTTTGCAATACGTTTTTTTTCCTGATGAGAATATGAAATAAAACAGCAATAAACATCATTAAACATCCATTCTAAGTGAATTTCCGGTGTGTTAATGGGGCAGCGCATGGGGTTGAGAACACGGAGCCAGAGCGCAGGTGGTCCATCCTGTCTCCATCACTTATGAGCTATGTGGCCTTTGGCAAATTACATTACCCCTGTGCCGCCTCAGCCACTTTACCTGTAAAATGGGAATAACAACAGAACCCATTCAGAAAGGGTTAAGTGTTACTACTACCTTTCTTTCACAGAGCTTTTCAATAATTTCAAGACCTCATGCCTTTCCTCTTCTCCTAAATATTACTATAAGGTAAGGAAAAAAACAGCAAGGCTAATAATACTCTTATTTGATAAATGGTCTTTTGTCATATCCTGCAAAAGTCCCCACAGATGAGAATTATTATAGCACATTCTCAGTGGGGAACTGAGACTTACTAATAGACTAAATATGGCCACACAGCCAGTGACAAAATAAGGATGCAAATTCAGATATTCTAGATGCTAAATTCAGCAATAACCATTCAGCTCTGCTCCATTTTCTCTATCCACCACAGCACGCAGAAATCTGGATTGGTCAGTAGTGATAGAGGAACAGGAGCCCCTCAAAGAGAAGAGCCAGGTCTTAATCATTTCCGTAGCCCTCCTGGACCACAGGCCTGGTGCACCGCAGGTGTTCTGTCCCAGGCTACTCAGTGAGCAAAGACACACACCCTACAGGGAGGAAAGCACAGAATCAAGCTCAGTGAGGTATGGAGCCACTGGCTAGATGGTTCCCCACTGAGCCTCACGTTCAAAATCACACAAGACTTTTCACATTTTCTTCAGGTCTGCCCCCCCCCCCCCCCCCCCAGTTTTCCCCATTGCATTTTTTTTTAAATGCTGAACCAATCTTATTTACCAACCTTTTTTTTTTTTTTAAGTTCTAAATGTTTCATTAAAATCGGTTGCTATTGATCTCATAAGCCAAACATATGTAATATAATTATTTAAAGCATTAGCCAAGGTAAATGTTTAGAGAAACGTAAAATATTATTAGTTCAAACATTTGATTTCCCTAGCCATCTATGTCATGAGCTTTATTTATTTATTTATTTAACATTGTGCTTTAATGAAAGGAGTTAGTTCTTTATCCCAATGTTTAATTCATAGCAGCAGCTTTTAAATATTTATGAAGTTTCCTGTCATTTTTGTTTAGTTAATAGACTGGATGGTTCAGTTCATTGGCTAAGAGAAGGCAATGCAATTTCAGCAAAAGAAAGGCTCTTTGCCTTTTGAAAAATGTGCTTCAAGAACGAAGTGAAATAAAATTTTTCAGAAATTATAAGGTCATCAGTTCCCATGTGTTACCATAAATTAATCAGGTAGCTCTCTCAGACTGCACCCCTCTT
Source organism: Lontra canadensis (assembly GCF_010015895.1). Lineage (NCBI taxonomy): Eukaryota > Metazoa > Chordata > Mammalia > Carnivora > Mustelidae > Lontra > Lontra canadensis. Next base: position 12,910 of record NW_022631380.1, read on the forward strand.
TTGCGGATCTCACAATACAAAGGGCCCCTTAGGTACTTCATCAGTAGTGACGGACCCTGATGGACTTGACTTTAATATGTTAAATCACTTCTAGGCTCAACTTGGAAAGCAAGAGAATCTATTCTCACCTGATCAATTTCCACAGATGACTTTTTTTTTTCTGATCTGCTAGAAAATGCATTTCTTACCTAAGATTTTTCTACGTGTAAAACGTGATTTTTTGACAGTATTTCATTCATTGTTATTTACAGAGGATGAATACTTTTCTAGACAAATGAACTTTTGAATTTACCTTTTTATATTTCTTGCATTTTTTTTTTTAAATGGAGAGCAAAGAGCCATAGTTTAATCTTTTCTTGACAACTCAGGACCATAGCCTAAACATCTATTTTGGTATTGTGTACAACTCTGTGTTTGCTATCGATTTTCAGTGTCTTCATTCAATCCTGAAACAACACCTCTTCCACTGTCCTTCAGCTTCCTCCAGAGGTGTTCTGTTCTCCAGCAAACTGCCAACATGGGTCCACATGCCTAGTTTTTGGCCTTTAGTATCCATGAAACGGTGTTACCAGAAAACCAAAGTCATTACAGAACAAGAATTTATTTGAATTAAACATAATTCAGTAAGAATCCAAAAGATACTAAATGAAGACTTAAGAATTAAATATAGGTGTGCATCTAGGATATAGACTTAACCAGTTATAATTTTAAAACTATGATCTTAAAAATTTCTGCATTAAACCCTTAATGTTCAGTCTCCAAAGCAGGATGAAAGAGTATTATTAAATTTCTCTTGTATATGATGGACCCAACAATGCAGAATCTTATTTATATAATATCTCAAGCTATCCTGAGCAAGTTGTCAGCAGCACCAATACAGAGTCACTAAACTCACACCTAAATTAAATGCATTTATACCTTCAGGGCACATTAAGTGGAGTCAACATGGTCTTCCAGAAAAAACTCCAGATCCAAAAGCTGAGTCACCTGAGTCATCTAAGCCAAGCCTTAGCATCCCATATAGAGTCTAACCTATTTCCCTGTATGAGAAATAGGAATTGAAATATCTACCTCATAGAGATCATTTGATAAATAAATACAGAGCATATTTTTTGAGATACAGTGGGTACATAAAACACAGTAAGTAGTGGCTACGTTTTCAAACTGAAGCCCATTAAAGTTATGAAACCTGAGCTCCACATTTAAGAGAAATTTGAATCTACAATGAGAGATCATAAAGAATTAACAAAGACTACCCGATGCTGTAAGAAAAAAGGAAATGAATGAAAAAATGAAGTCAACAGAGAATAATGTATTTCATAAAGATTATTGCTTATTTACAGAAGCAGGGGAGCATAGAGTAGAAATGGAATTTAAGGTTTATCTGCTTAGACACCTGCCTCAGAGCGATGAATATAAATATTCATTCCATCAACCATGCTGAGGACTTGTGAAAAGCTTAGACGCCCATGCCTTCCAGAAGACATATGGATAAATGGTTGTATAGATGAACAGATGCATATATGCAGAAATAAATACAAGAATACATTGATAATAATTATCGAAAGCATGGCATCCTAACAGCTTAAAATATTATAATATATATTGTATCTGATGTAAATTCACAGCCAGGGAAAACCTAATAATAAACTTAGATACTGAACTAGACCCCAAAAGATGGGGTAAGATTCCTTGGTAAACAGAGAACAACAGAGAGGTAAAAATGGTAAGGTCATTTCAAGCTTGTGGTACAACATGAATAAAGTCTAGAAGAGAGGTCAGCATAAATGTTAAGCAGAGAATGAAATAAGAGAGTAAGTCTTAAGTCTCTGAAATAGATATGAACTTATACTTCATTCCACTTTTGAATTAACAACTTAAAAGTCAACAAAGTCTTCATTTTTTTTTTTTTTTTTTTAATTAGACTCTCCTGTCCTTCCCTTACAACCCCTTCCATCTGTTGAGATACAGACTGTCACTATTCTGAGAGTCTGGGATTGTAGGTCATCTCTTCAAGTCAAATGGTACGTATTCCTTTACTTTTCCCATTAGGTATATAAATACATTCCTAATAATATATGGTAAAACTTGGAAACAACCTAGATGTCTACCATTAGAGAAATGGTTTAATAAATTTTGATGCATCTTCACAATGGAGTATGACGTATCTATAAAAAAGAATGAGAAATATTTCTATATATTACTATGGAGTGATCTCCAGAATATACTAAGTCAAAAAGTAAAATTCTAGGTTGAGAAAAGTGTGTATAGTGGGCTACCATTTATCTAAGAATGGAAGGATAAACCATAAGATTCAAATGAAAAGGAGTTTACCTAGAAGGTAAATTTACCTGTGAGGGGAGGGAGAGAACAGACAGTGAGTGCTCAAAGACAGAAGCCAGACTTTTAATACATCTTGGTTTTAAATCTGACTTCTGAACCACAAAAATATTTTACATGTTTACAAACAAAATTGAATTTCAAAAAAGCAATACCTAAAAATTGAAAATAAAATGAAACCATTAAGCCAACCCAGTATTCAGTTGGTAGCTTAACCATATGGAGAAGAACTATCCTATGCAAGCTCAAGCACAGTAATTTTATTCTTACAGTCCTTTTGGGATATATCTCAAAGACACAAACAACTGATGAAAAGAAAAACAAGTTTAAGCTGTTTTTCTAGTAAGGATACTGTTGATAGCAGGGGTAGTATTGTTATTCGGAGAATACTGGGCATTAACTGAGGATATAACACACAAGTTAATTATATGTGTTCTAATTATATCACCTGGGGTATCCAGAGAATGACTATTCTCAGCATGGAAGAAAGAACATACAGATGTACTTCTTGCCTCGGGAAAGGCTTTCAGCAATGACCAACCCATGGAAAAGGAACAGTCCTAGATTCCTGATCATAGTTACAAAAGTATGCTTTTACTAAATGGAACCACGGTCTCTTGGAGAGACAGATGATTCTAGATCTAGAGCAGAAATTGTAGCAGATACACATGGGAAATTGTGTCTAGGGTCACATCAAATAGGGCTACATCTATGAGCTAAATTCTATTTTTGCAAGAAAATTAAAATACAACACTAACTGTTCACTAGTGAAAGACGCTAAGGAACCAAAACAATTAACACTGAAAAATAAACACAGTTTTGAGAAACTTTTTCTTAAAAGAAGTATTCAAGTTAATAAATGAATAAAAGAAGAAATGAAAACATCATCTTGTCAACATTAATAAATGAATGGATCAAGCATTAATTAGCAGTGGCTGCTAATTTCACAAAAAAAGATGATCAGATATTCTGTGTCTCTTGATATATGATCACATATGAAGTAATCCTGATTAAAAAGAAAGAAAGAAAACACACTGAACCTCATAAATCTATAGTCAAACAATGTAAAAGAAACAGAAGAACATGAGGAATTATAGGGGAAGATTCTCTACAACTCAATAATCAGGTTTCTTCAACAAATAAATTTTGAGGGACAAAGAGGGAGAATAACGGTGAGAGAGAGGGAAGGAGGGAGAGATTGAAAGTCTCAAAAGACATATCAACCAACTGCAATGCATAAACCTTATTTGGATCTGGATTCAACCAAATCTGAAAAAAATGAAATTTGTGATACAATTTGAAATTTAAACACTGACTGGATACTGAAAGTTAAGATTTGTTAGCATTTTTTAGGTACAGTAAGGGGAATCTGGGCATATTTTTAAAAACCCCTCTTTCAGAACTACATACTGAAGTATTTATAGATGACAATATATAATTCAGAGATGTGTTTCAAAATAACACAGAATGGAGCACTGTTTGGGGGTACGGAGAGGTGAGGACTAGCCATGGATTAATGAATGTTGGGGCAAGTGGGAAAGTCCTGGAAAGTTCATTACATAATTTTGTTTTGTTTTTGCAGGGTGTGAATTTCTACAAAATAAATAAATACATGGAATTTTTTAGAAGACTTTATTTATTTGACAGAGATACAAGGAGAGAAGGAATATAAGCAGGGAGAGTAGACTCCCACTGAGCAGGGAGCCCAATGTGGGGCTCCATCACAGAACCCTGGGATCATGACCTGAGTCGAAGGCAGAAGCCCAACAACTGAGCCACCCCAAGCGCCCCTAAATACATGTATTTTTTAAAAATGTAAGACACGTTTTGTAGTAACAAGAACACTCAGTACACGGAGCTTGGTTTCTAAATACTATCTGCTACTAAAAGAAACCAGGGCTCCTTGAAGAAATGGATTCCCTCAAGTCAGAGAGAAGAAAAGTACAAAGTGAGCCTGGGAACATCTTATACAAGAAAGCAAAGAAGTAAAAGAATGAAGGCATGTTAAAATGGTATAGGAACCAGCCTGAAGGGCTCCCACGGGTTAAATTTAGACAAATTTTAAAGAAAAACAATAATGATTTATAAAACACTGAAAAAGGTAGCCCTCCGTCCACAGTGATATTCAAAAACAAAAAGAGAAAAGGAAGGGCAATTAACGATTACAGAAAATTGCCAACCATTCAAAACAGAAGGAATAAGAAAATTAGTCACCATTTCTCAAACATGAGTTTAATTACTATTTCAGGCAAGGATCACAAATGTATACTGACACTAGTGAGCAATGGGTTGTTACTGACGATTAGAATATCCGCCCAGTCCTACGGATCACAAATCAGTATTAACTGCACAGAGGGAAAGTTATCTTTGTAACAGGGATATCTGGTGAACATCTCCCTAACCAAGAGGTCAAATTTCCATCACCAATAAAGGGACCGTGTGACTGCATGACCCTCTTCTGATGATGCAGTCAGACATCAACCTTATCTATGCAGTAGTTTGGCCAAAAATGTGTAGCTTGAATCCAGTCATGAGGAACAAAGTCAGAAATTTGATCTCCACCCTTCAAAATATTAAAGAAAAAGCAGGGGATGTGATCTAAATTCAAGGAAACCAGAAAGATACGAACTCAAATGCAACATCAGACCCCTATTTGAATTCCAGATGGGGTTGGAGAAGATGGAAGCTATACACGACAATATTGTGGCAATTGGGAACATTTTAATAGACCATATGTAAAATATAATTATTGTTTTGGTGTTCAATTTCTTAAGTATTATAGCAATGTTCGTATGTCTTTGCTAAGCTTAAAAAAAGAAAAAATAGAAAAAGTTGGGAGGGCGTGCCTGGCTGGCTCAGTGGGTAGACCATGGGACTCCAGCAGGTCATGAGTTCAAACACCACATTGGGCATAAGGCTTACTTTAAAAAAAAAAAAAGTGAGTGGTGCCTGGGTGACTCAGTTGGTTGAGCACCCAACTTTTGGTTTCAGCTGTCATGATTTCAGGACTGGGAATTGGAGCCCCACCCGCGGCTCTGAGCTCAGCAGGGAATCTGCTTGAGTTTCTCTCTCCTCCCTCTCCCTCTGCCTTCCCTCCCACACTCTAATAAATCAATCAGTCTTTTTAAAAAAGTGAGTACGTAGCTGTTAAATCAATCAGTCTTTTTAAAAAAGTGAGTACATAGCTGATAACACAACATATAAACAGATAGATGCAGAAGGAGAAAAGCAAAGGTTGTAAAGTGTTCATTGTTAAATGGGTCTACATGACCCCTGCAGGGGTGTCTGCTGTACTCTTCTTCCAGCTTCTCTGTGGATCTGAAATTTCCAAAATAAAAAGCTGATGAGTGAAATCTGAATAGTGTACTACGTACAGATAACGGAGCATCACAGTCTTTGCTCTTCTGGGCCTTCTCCTTGGAGCTCTCTTTCTGATTGACGGCTTGCTCTGCAAACGATACATCCAGGTTGATATTGGTTTCAGAGGCAGGTGCCTCTTCAGGAACCAGGGGAATCAGCTCTTTTTCACCCACAACTAGGCTAGATGCCTGGTCTGGGAAAACAAAAAACAAAAAACAAAAACAAAAAGGTTCAATTAATATATTTTCTTTATTTCTTTTTTTACTTCTTTACTTCTTTAAATCAACTACATAAAAACCTTTGGGGAAAATATTATTTACTATGGTCAATAATTAATGGTTATTTTAAAGGCAAACATTTACTCCAAGAATCCTAGCAATGGTGGATGGAGGGTTTCGAAGGGAAGGTGGAGACCAGAAGCCATAGTTCAATTGTGGAATCTGTGAGGTCACAGTGCTTAGACTGGGTCGAAGTCCAACATGGGTAGATGATCTCAAACTCTGAATGAGAAGCCTCACAAGAATTTTGTAGACTTAATTGTTGTTTTATTTTACAATGGGAGATTAAAAGCAAAAGCAAAAAAAAAAAAAAAAAAGGTGGGAGGAGGGGAGTTCAAAGAAGTTAGTTTTACTCTCTCTTAGAACTAGTGATACACCATTTCATTTTCTCACAGGGAAATACATTACTGGAATAGACTTCTTCCACACCTGGTGTTTCTTTTCTGGAATGTAATTTACATCTCAGAGAAAGAATTCCAAAATAAGAGTTAGTGCCAAACACTTGCCACAGAGGGAGTCAGGTCTGGAAGTACCTGGTACAGGAACCAATAGGTTTTGTACCCAATTATATCAAAGACTATTGAGGTTCTCACAACTATAAACCTAGTCAAATAAATTCTGGATATTTACATCAACATTTCAAGGGTATATAATAAGTTCAACATTTTTTGTCTGTTGTTAATCTTCTAGGAAAGAATTAACACTGGAAATCCTTGTTGCCCAAAACATTAGCTTTAGAACTTTGGAGAAAATAGTTCTAATGGACACAATTTGTTAATAAGTTTTTGGTTTAAACATAACTCACATTAGAAAAACCCTGGAACGAATGACAGGATTACAGGTTTTTGTTTTTGTTTTTTTTTCTCATTGCAGACTTTTAATTCATGGTGAGCAGCTCTGAATTACAAAATAAACTTACATAGTGCACTTACACACTTCTACACTAACACAGCAAGGTGCTAGAAGGTAAAGTTAATTTAAAAATTCAATAAAGGCATGCCGTGTGTGTGTGTGTGTGTGTGTGTGTGTGTGTTATTAACACTGCTTCCTTCAGAAAAATCTGTTTATAGTCATTTAAATTTGAAAAATATGTTTCTGTTTCACCCAGTAGAAAATTAGGAATAAACATAACTCTAGCCTCATTAATTCTGTTTGATAAGCAGGGCAGGCTTATGGGCATGTGACTTGTGCAGTCTCAGGCCTCAACCCTCCTGGGTTTAACACTCTGCTGTTGCCACCTTGGAATCTGAGCAAGAAGTCCCACATTTTCAGTTTGCACTGGGCCCTGCAGACTACCTCAGTGGCCTGGTAGCATCTCCCAGTTAAGAGTAAGTAAACACAAACCAATGTCAATTCCAAAAATAAGAATAAATGTGATGCTCCTTGATGGTAGTTACCAACTGCTGCCATCTTTGGCACATTTGTATATTATTTATGTTGCTATTCCAATAGCCTGTGACATTTCTTTTAATTAGAATAACTAAACCGTTTTACAATTAATTTTTAAAGTATTAACTTAAATGTCAAAGCACAATTTTAGTTTTCCTTCTCCACCGGCTTCCACTGCTGTATGTTTTACTGTGAATATGTATGTTGGTTTCCTAGGAAACCAGTCTGAGAGGGGAAAAAAATGATTAGCCATTTTCTTAAATTAGAAGCTACCTTTCCAGAAGTAGTGTGTTTATGGACAAGAATTTTAAAACTACTCTTTTTTCTCCCTCAATACTGCCATATCACCACTGCTCCACATAGAAAATATCCTGTGTGGGTTGCTGGAGGGGAGGGGTAAAGGGGTGGGTCACTGGGTGATGAACATTGGGGATGGTATGTGCTGTAATGAGGACTGGATGTCATAGAAGACTGATGAATCACAGACCTGTAACCCTGTTAAAAAAAAAAAGAAAAGAAATGCCTTGTGCTAATTTCAAAGCTGAGTAGAGAAATTATAATTAAGGTAAAATATATTTACAATATATGAATTTCCTCCCAACTGTGGCAAAAATTTAAAACAAAAATCAAAAAACCTAGAGTATAAAAGCCTGAGTTCAAATGGTAGATCAAGTAAAGGTAGACAGTAGGAAAAATAGTTTGTTTGTAGGCACTGCTGCAAGAAACAGATGGTGAATTGACTAATAAAAATATTTATGAATCAATGATCTACTCTCATAGAGAAAAGTTAACAGAGAATTCTGACATAAACCTTTCGACTCTTAAAGTCCTAAAGTGTAAATAGTATAATTTCTTTATTCTCCTTTGGTTTTGAAGTGAACAATAGCCCTGGGTTAGAAATATTTTACACAACTCCTTAGAGTTTTTCAACTGTTCAAAATATTCCAAAGTGCCTTTATTTTTATTTTTTTTTTTAGTGCCTTTATTTTTAAAAAGAATTAACCCTCTTTCACTGAAATCAAGAGAAAATAAGTAAATATACATACTAAGATGAAAATTTGAAAAATTATTTGGGCATTATTAATGTTTCTAAGTGTATGTATAAAAACGGTGGGCCATTTGCATAGAGTTTTATAATTTAAAGAAAAGAATAGTACATAGCCAATTAATTAATTTGAAATGGGACAACCCTTACAACATTAAGACTTCTGTGACTTTTTCATTTAGAATCAATCTCTTTCATTGAACATATATAAAAACCCAAGTGTAGGAAAACATTTAAAATGGACAAGGTCACCCACACCTTCCGATTTCAAACACGAAGAGCTCCACTTTTGAGCTCCAGACAATGTGTTTCCATGCCCTTCGTTCTGAACCTTTCACTGTGTACATGGCACTGGCTATTTTGCTGACCATGGAAAGACTATGGCCTACAACAGGTGAAGTGGTAAAACCTCAGTGACTCAGATCTCTTATGACTCTGATCAGAGACTTATGCCTCATAGCACTCTGGCTAAAGCAGATGTAAATCAAGCAAGTTTGTCGTGTTCTCCTCAGTGGCTGCAAGCGACACTTCAAAGTACTCCTATAATGAACTTGTCTTCCAGAATTTTGGGGTATAGAGCCTATATCCCCACCTTGCCCAAAAGAGGGAAACATCAAAAAAGGACAATGCTTTCCCCAGTATTCATTTACCAATTGCCAGGCACTCTTCCCCAAAGCATACTGCCATTGGCACACAAAGGTCGTGCATCTCTCTCGATTACCTAGCTTCCAGCAGGCCAGCACTGACCCTTCTAGCTGGCTTGCCACTTCAGTGTTTGCTGGCTCACAGACTTGGAGAAACACCCAGCAATTTCATTCTGATAGAAATGTAATATATACGTATATATAATATTATATCTATAATACATATTATAGATATATAAATTTACATGTGTATATATATAATACATACAACTAAAGAAACCTCCACATAATAGCAAGTGCTTTTAAAGACAGAAACACATAGCCATGTCTGTGTCCATACACATAAACGCACACAATTATTTACTTATTTCTAAAGGCAAGGGTACAGGAGAGAAGTTCTGAGAAAAGCATGGTAGGAAAAATAGAGATACTGATATTACAAGACTCCAAGACATCCCATGTAATCTTGGACTAACCCGATTGTGAGGAGAAGGCAGGAAACACTTCCCAGTCCTCCATGGTCTGCCTGACACTCCTCCCCTACTACCTCTAATCCCAATACAACACTATGAATGGTGTGGGCACTCCAGGTGCCAGGTCTGAAGATCATAAACAAAACAAAAGGACAAGTCCCCGAGCCAGCATCTGGCAATCACAGACCTCCTCTGTTAACAGTTTTTAAATAACACAGTATACAGATTATATTTTTAAGCTTCATTTGGAATAGTTTTTTCTTTTTGCAAATAAGGGAGAAAGCTACAAATTGTTTCTTAAGTGCTAATGAAGTCTTAATACTTGTTTTCACCCATGCCATGAATTTCTAATTCGTTTCAGAAATAACAGGTATGATAAAAGAAAAAGTATGATAAGAATGATAAGGAATTGCTCCCAAAATTATTTTTTAAGTTTTTATAAACTTTCTAAAAAGGAATCCACTTATGAATTAAGAACTTATCGATTTCAGAATGAAACTCCAAATTCTTTGGCTCCACTCCGTAGCTGTATGGCCTTGGGAAGTGCACTTAATATCTCTAAACCTCCATATCCTCATCTGTAAAATGGGTTCAGAACAGTATCTACTATGTGGAGTTCTTGAGTAAATTAAGTTAGGTAAAATAAACATCTTCACAAAGTACCTGGCACATGGTAAACAGTTGGGAAAACTGATTATGCATAGAGATGTTTATACAGAGATTCACAAACATTTAAAAAAAAATTCAAAGGCCCACTATATTTCCAGCCTTATGTAATTATCTATTAGCATTTTAATAAAATTTGCTTCCTAGAATCCAAGGTGAATGTTTTAAAAGGTTGTATCTGCTTGTTATGCTAATAAACAGGAAAATATAAGAGAACAGGTCCAACATACCATCTTTTCCTTGATATTTATTTTCATTTGTTCTGACTGACTGTGAGTCGATGCCATCTGGAACCTAAAGATAGAAAGTGGGCCAGTGAGTCATCTCCAACTCACAACCAGAGAAATGGTATTGTACATAATTCCATTACCAACCTTCAGAGTATAAGAGAAACACTCAGAATTGTAACCACCACAGGGAAAAAAAAGAAAAAAAAAGTACTGTATTTATAATCAACAAGCAATCATCCAACAAATATTAGGTTGCCCCCAATTTGTAAAGACACAATACTAATCCCTGTAAGGAACATGAAAAACACTAAGAGTCTTTGCCATGGGTGTGTCTGAGTGGCTCAGTGGGTTAACTGGCTGACTCTTGATTTCAGCTCACGTCATATCTCAGGGTCCTGGGGTCAAGCCCAACCTCAGGCTGTCAGGCTCTGTGCTCATTGGGGATTCTCACTCTCCCTCCGCCCCTCTCCCCACACTCTAATAAATAAGTCTTTAAAAAAAAAAAATGTCCTTGCCATCAAGCACACCACTATTTAGTTGAGTGGTAACGACAAACTTAAAAAAACTGGTAATATCTAGTAACAGAGTAGATAAAGAAACTGTGGTCTATCCATACAATGAAATACTATTCAGCAATAAAAAGAACTGAAGTACATACAAACTGTAATGTGGATGAACCTTGAAAACACTAGACTAAGTAAAAGGAACCAATCACAAGACAGGATTCCTCATCTACAGAATGCCCAGGATAAGCTACTGAGATAGAGATACAAAGTAGACTAGTGGTTGCTTAGGGGTGAGGAGGGGAATACAGGAATGACTGCTAATGGGTTTCTTTGGGGAAAAATGAAAAAGTGCTAAAACTGACTGAGGTGATGGTTATAAATCTGTGAATACACTAAAAATCGCTGAACAATAGATTTTAAATGGGTGAATTAGATGGTATTTGGATTATAGTTTGATAATGCTGTTATAAAACAAAATTACAAGTTGACATGTAGGAAATAAAATCAAAATTCTTCAAATTAAAAAAAAAAAAAAAAGCCAGTAATAAATGTGAGCTAAATTAAAACTAAATTACCAAGCAGGTAATATGAGCTCAGATAGTCAAAGAAACTCTTTTTAGAAGGGGTTGGGGCAGTGACACCTGAAAATAAAATTGTAGACCTCCAAGGGTTTATAGACACAGGAGCACATGGCTGGCTCCCCTCACCAGGAAGTGCGGCCAGGTAATACTTCCTCCTTCCAAATAAGTCTTCAGAAGGACTTCAGGAATCAGGAAGGGCAGTCTAGTTCAATCATACACAGAGGTGAGTTTGAAAGAATTATTTTTTAAATAATCACTCTATTGGATTTTCATCTCTAGTCAAATGAAGTGTTTGAAAGGATGACAAAAGCCTTCATTTCACATCATGCCGTTGACCAGGAAGGACTCTCCCCTTCACCGGCAGCCTACGAAGAGTCTAGAAAAGCATGAGCCCACTGGTACAGCTTGTAGAGGACAGTGTATAGTGACTACTCAATCACAAAACTGGCATGAGGGTCGTGATACTACTTCAGCTCCCCTCAAGACAGAGCAAATACCATCCTCCTCTCTCTGCCCACAAGCCTGCGGAAGGCCAGCCCTCCACAGCACAATGAACACAGTGAGCAGAGCTAATCTTCCATACGAACACGTATTTTGGAGCATGTGGTCAGAACTGTTTTCCTTAGCAAGTGAAGATACCAGTGCCGACGGTATTCATTTCTGTATAATATTTCCTCACGTCAGCAAGGACTTCGTGAGGAAGCATTTTAAAATGGAAGAGCCAAATTTGTACTTCTTTGAGAACAGAAGAACTGCAAGTGAAGATGTTTGGCCCCTGTTTCCTTGAGGAATGGGAGACGTATTTCTAATGGGTGGCAGTGTTCTGATTAAAGGCATGCAGTGTACGCAAATTAACGTGATTTTAATTTACTTGTGCCGTTTCTCTCTTAATGGTGCCATCAGATGATACAATCCGCCCATTACCTAGGAATCAAACCATGTGGCTTAGATATTACCGAGAATTTGCTGAAAACTGCTGCTTCTAGCCGTGAGTAGCAACATCCTCTTGGAGACTGGCAGGAATCCCACAGCAGACATTTTACTTAGACTCAGTTCTCTCCTCCTCCCCCTCTTTACTTCCTCTTAACTCCCTTAGGGAGGGTTCTTTAATTGGTAAGGAAATGTCATAATACTGTATTTCCTTACCATTCATTTTCCTACATCTGGAAACCTAGTCCAGTCCTTCAACCCCAGTGACTGTCCCAAATAACCACTGGGTGGTATGCAAGTGTTTAACTGCCTCACAGCAGCGAGAGACCTGCCTCGAGCAATCCAGTGACCCCAAAACTCCTATCAAATAGACTGGAGTTGATCCAAAATTGCCCATGCAAACAGAGTAGCAATCTGAAGCCATTAAGGATTTCTCCGAAGAATAAAATGTTTACAGAAAGAAAACCTCTACATGGCAAAAAGATACTTTAAATACAAGGTATTTTTTTTTTTAAGAATCATATGATTTTTGGTACCCTTCATTTGTAGTATAAATAGGATATCCTGTCCAGATAACTTAATATCAGAATCATATAGGGAAACACAAATACAATAGGACACGCAATGGTTAAAGGCGCCTACTTCAAAGTCACACAGATTTGGGTTTACTGTCTACGGAACATTGAGCAAGTTACTTAAAGTCTATGAGCCTCAGCCGTAGACTGGAAATGGTAATACCTCACTCGCAGGACAGCTGTAAGGATTAAATGAAATAAGCAAGCAAAGTAGTTAGCACAGTAAGTGTTCAGTTGTGGTGGCAGGAATTAGTACTACTATTGTCACCATTCAAGATTCCTTTTGTTTGTTCTCATTCCAAAACCCTCCTGGGTCTTCTAGGCCAGGACTATTCAGTACACCTGAGAATAATCCAGAATGTAAATCCAATTTAACCCTAAGAATACCATTTAATTCAGCATTTTTTTTTTTAGAAGCAAGATTTTCCTGAAAAAGGAAGAGATGATATTAATTTACATTTTGTGTAAGCTCCTTGCATCCTCATAGACGAGTACAAAACAGCCCGCCAAGGGGTTGTTCTTAGCAACCGAGGTCTCTCACTTTCACCAAGCCTGCCCTGTTATCTCTTCATCCATCAGCCCCACAGTCTCCCCACCGATTCCAACAGCTTCCATTATAAATTAATCATCTTGACAAATATTTACTCAAATCTCCTACATGCTAGGCACTGTGTTAAGGACTCGACACAAAGGGGAAGTTATTTCATATTTCAGGGTTCCTGCTTTCTAATTATACTGCAGTTAGCTCCCTCACCAACCACCCCCCCACACACACACATACACATGCACACATACTTCAGTTCATCCCCAAATAAGTCTCAGGAAAGGCAAATATTCAAACAGGAGTTAATAACTAAGGAAGAATCCCTTACCTCCTACTTTTCTGTAAGTAACAGTCAGTAGTCAAGACAACTAACACAAGTATTATCACACTGAATTTTAACTTGTTTAATTTTCTGCCCCAACAGTGTAACTTCTAGAAGACAGGGACTAGGTCTCTCTCGACTCCTGCCAGCACGGAGCTTTAGTGCCTGGTATATGAGTGCTCATTAAGTTTTTAATTATCTGAATTAAACCGGATTGGTCCAACCGGTTCAAAGCATTTATTCCTTTGCTTTAACATCAAAAAACAAAACAAAACAAAACAAAACAAAAACAACAAAAAAACACCTACTTTTTCTTTTGACTCTCTCTGTTGAGCAAATATGTCTCTGACGTCAGGAATCTGGTACTGTTTGTTTTTTTTCCTCAAGGTCTGGGAGACTGTCTCTACTCGTTTCTGAACAGCAGCTGCTTGGGTCCGGGTCAGTGTTGACAAAAACACCATGCTTTCTTGGGAATCTCCAGAAGACTCTCCGAAGAGATTGGACAAACCAGCCTCCTTAAGCCACTCTTCTTCCAGTTCTCCCTCTAAAGGCAGTAGAGGAAAATGGGGTTTAAAAATCACAAGATATGAAAACTTTCACATTTTTTAAGCTTTCCAAACATGCTTGCTGACTCTTCTACTGAAGTGGAAATGCAGTGCTAAGAATCATTATCTGAAACTTGGACAACAGCCATCAACTCCAGCCACAAAGATATCAAATTTTAGATCCATTTCGTGTATACTCAATTAAAAGTTTTAAATGACTTCACATGTGATTAACCTCTATAACATCCCTGCAGATTAACTAGGGCAAGACAGTACTGCTCCCTTTCTAGAGATGAGCAAGCAATGAAAAGATGACTTACTTCCATCAAGTTACAGAAGGAAGTCAATGCTGGAGATATCCATTAAAGCCCTGTTTCTTGGCTTAAATTCAGCACTGCCCTAGAGTCCAACAGTAATTGATGGAAAGGTCTGTTTTTTCTGTTCACTGTAGCTGACATGGACTATTGCAAAGAAGTAAAGAGCATCTAGACATCAGGAACTAATCAATTTCAAATTAAGTTTTTAATGCCCATAGTAAGCACATCAGATTCACATTTTTTACAAATTAAAAAAGAAAAGCACACTATTTTAAATAAAAAAATATAGCTTATTATAGGAAACTAATTACATAATAATTCAAAACACTGAAAGCAGAAAGTAAACAGTAAAGCAAATATTGTATAAGATCTATGAAAATTACAGAAAAACAGAAAGATAACAAGAATAGATTCCCTCCAAGCACTAAGTTTATAGAGGAAAGTGAAACACCGATGACCTGAGACCTCAAAGACCTTCATCTACACACCACTTCTCCACGTTGATAGCCACGTGACTTTGGAAAGTCACTCAGCCTCAAACCTACTCTGTTTTCCCATCTGCAACATAAAGAATAACTGTCCTGGCTGCCGCGTAACCTTGAACGAGAGAACGTTCCATGGGAAGAGCTTTGCGGAGCTCTATTACAGCCTGTGTATCCTTCCACATTGTATAAACTCCTTGAGGGCAGAAGTCTAGTATATCCTCAGTTTTAAGAAACATAAGGTAGTGCCAGGCCTTCTGCATGCTGGGTAATAAAAGCTGTTTATGGACAATAAAAAGCCAGCCATTACTATGAATACGATTAAGGTAGAATGCCGTATACATGTATGAAAACAACCGGCTGGGGCGGGGGGGAGAAAAAAAGCAGATATTGACATGCTAGGTAAAGAAAACAAGATCTAAATACAGAGTCACTTGACCCATTAAAAAGTAGAGGTAAAACTCAAACCATTTAAAGTCAAACAAAAGGCATGGGCCTTCTTTATAATCACATTATGAACAATCTATAAATTCATTTTATTCTTGGAAAATTACGAAATAGATAATGACACATGGTTATGTATCAGACCTGAATGCTATTTTCTGGGGAATATTTTCTCCTTATTCAGCAGACCATAGCTACACTGTTTCCATCCTAAAACTCTGAGACAGAGCATTTGGGCCATGTACTGATTATCACAAGTAAGCTCAACTTTACTGGAAAATTAGAAAGACTGAGAGTAAAATAAAGAAGAACACAAACAAAAGAATGATTTGACTATAATTTTATAAATCTGAGAGACATTAAATTATCTTGATAAAGTCCCAAAAGTTCATTTTCGCTTTTGTGTCAGAAACAACCCATGGAATGGGAGAAGATATTTGCGAATGATGCTACAGACAAAGGGCTGATATCCAAGATCTATACAGAATTCCTCAAACTCACACCCAAAAAACAGATAATCACATCAAAAAATGGGCAGAAGACATGAGCAGACACTTCTCCAAAGAAGACATGCAAATGGCTAACAGACACATGAAAAAATGTTCATCATCACTAACTACCAGGGAGATTCAAATCAAAACCACATAGAGATACCACCTTACGCCAGTTAGAATGGCCAAAATTAATAAGACAAGAAACAACAAGTGTTGGAGAGGATGTGGAGAAAGGGGAACCCTCTTATACTGTTGGTGGGAATGCAAGTTGGTGCAGCCACTTTGGAAAACAGTGTGGAGATTCCTTAAGAAATTCAAAATAGAGCTACCCTATGACCCTGCTATTGTACTACTGGGTATTTACCTCAAACATACAGATGCAGTGAAAAGAAAGGCCATATGTACCCCAATGTTCATAGCAGCAATGGCCACAATTGCCAAACTGTGGAAAGAGCCAAGATGCCCTTCAACAGACAATGGATAGAAAAGATATGGTTCATATATACAAGGGAATATTATGCCTCCATCAGAAAAGATGAATACCCAACTTTTGTATCAACATGGACGGGTCTGGAGATTATGCTGAGTGAAATAAATCAAGCAGAGAAAGTCAATTATCATACGGTTTCACTTATTTGTGGAGCATAAGGAATAACATGGAGGACATTAGGAGAAGGAAAGGAAAAGTGAATTGGGGGAAATCAGAGGGGGAGATGAACCATGAGAGACGGTGGACTCCGAGAAACAAACTAAGGGTTTTGGAAGGGAGGGAGGTGAGGAGATGGGTGACCATGGTAGTGGGTATTAAGGAGGGCACGGATTGCACAGAGCACTGAGTGTGCTGCATAAACAATAAATCTTGGAACACTGAAAAATGAAATAAAATTGAGAAAAAAAAAGAAATATTAAATTAATAAACATCTCCAATTTTTCTTTTTAAAGTATTATTGGTATTTTTTTCAAAGAAATGTCACAGCAAGGGGAAAAAAATCTATGTATGTAGATTCTCTTTAACAGCCCAGTGCTAGGTCATTTACATAAGAAGTCCTCTGCTAAAAAGGAGATCAGTATTAGAGGGTTAATAGGCACTGATCTTTTTTTTTTTTTGGCATGCTGATCAACTGACACCCCAAAAACATACTTACAAACATATGGGTGGCACAAGGCAGAGAAAGAAAGATAAAATTGGATGCCTAGTTGGCTCAGTCAGTAGAGCAGGCAACCCTTGATCTCAGGGTCGTGAGTTCAAGCCCCATGCCGAGCATGGAGCCTACTTAAAATAAAAATTAAAAAAAAAATTTTTTTTTTTTAAAGAAAGCTAATATAATAGATGCCAGAATTGGTCATCAAAAATTTAGTGACTGCTTGAATTTACGAGATTGAAAAAAAAAGTATAAATTTTAAGGGGAAAAAATGTTTTATATGTTTCTTCTATAATACCAAATATAGTAACAGAGATTGTAGGAAATATAGCTAGAAGGAAACTGGAGACAAATTATGGACCAAACAAAAGAAAAAAGCAAATATGGAGGCTGAAAATGCTAATGGCATACACTGTCCAAATCTATACCCACAGGCTAGCTGGCTAAACCTGCAGCATTATATCCAGTCAGGGGTACAAAATGACCAGGGCTGAGAAAGGTCCAAAAACCACCAGAGGGACTGGTCGGCAAATCTTCTTTTCCTTCTGGAAGGACATGGTGAGGAACACGATAAGCATCTTCAAACATTTGAAAGGTTATCCCATAAAAACAGAACAGGCTAGTTCTGATCTTCCAAAAGCCAAAATGTCCAAGGTAGAGGATGACAGATTGTGAATCAATGAGATAAAGTACATCAAGACAACTCAAGCTGACTGACCAACGGAAAAACAGCATCACTGCAAAGTAGTGAGCTTTCCAGTCACATTTATACTCACTAGAGAACAATCGACCTTGTGGCTACAATACCACAGAATGAAGGTTAGATCACTTCAAAGACCAAGTGGAATCCTAGGGGGGTCTATGAAACGGTAAGTCTAGCCAACAAGATTCTAGCCATCTCTCAGACCAAGTGAATTTATTTACTCATGCTACATAAACGTGGCCGCTGCATCCATAGATCTATTGCAAACAAGTAATTTTCAAGCTGAAACAACTAGCATTATCTTATTTTGGTTGTCCTATCTTTAATTTTTGTTGAGTCTGCCGTCCTCTTTATCCCCATGTATCAGCTCCCAAAAACATGCACACAAACATAAGTTTTATTTAGTTATTACCATCAGGTTCTTTGACAACGACCACTTCTTGAGCTTGTCTGTTCTCACTTGATTTCTCAATATTTTCTATTTCCATCCAATAGGGCTCCATAGATAGTTCATCCAAAGAATCCTGAGAGCTTGATCGATCAAATGGCGGTTTTTCGGGAACTTTGGTGATTTCCTGGTTCATGGTGTACTGACCATATTTGCGGCTATAAATTCAAAAGGAGACATGGTTCATTTTAATATATGAGGAAGTGGTACAAATTCTAAGACATCAGAGTACTGACTGAACAATTTGGAAACTCCATAACTTCTCCTTAATAAAACCAAAGAGATATGTATTTTGAAGCTATTTACCTAGAGATACCAGTAATTATAATATGCCTGCGGAATGAACAAAAATTTTCACTGGCCAAAAAAAAAAAAAGGCAGTGTGATTAACCATTTCATGTAAATTATTTTAAGATTTCTTTAAACCTATAACTGTTCTTAGAAAGCAACAGGTTAAATCTTGATTAGAGGCCATTAGTTAATTGAGATTTTTTTAATACAGCATTTCATAGTTGTCATTTATGTCTACAAACAAAACTCAGTGAGCCCTTATAGAACAAATATCTGCAATCAGTAAATTAAATACTATTTGAATTTCTTTTTATTTTTGGAACCAAAACATAAATAGGAGAATGTCACATTACATTTGCTGTTACATCCTACTATAGAAAGCAACTCTTAACCTTTATTTTAAAATGTGCTCATTGCTGGTATGTATTTTAAAATATGGCAAAACGTTATCGGGAAAAAACATTTAAGGCAATTCTGAATAAATAGCTGGGAATTACCTCTTAAATACCGATCTTAAATACTATCTGTGAAGGAAAGGATAAATTAAGTGAAAGTATTTTTATGACTTGAAGTTAACTATATTTTTTATAAGTCACATCCCAAATACTAAAGTGAATTAAAAGATGCTATAATAAATAAGCTTATATATATATATATATATGTGTGTGTGTGTGTGTGTGTGTGTGTATGTGTGTGTATATATATATATATATACATATATATATATACACATATATATATAGAATCCCATATACAATAGAAATACTAAATTTTTGTTCTAATCTTTTTTTATATTGAGATGGGGAGCCTATTCAAAAAAAGAAAATTTTGAGTATGGCACTTCCTCTTTGTATTCAATTTTTTTTGAAGATTTTATTTATTTATTTGACAGACGGAGATCACAAGTAGGCAGAGAAGCAGGCAGAGAGAGAGGAGGAAGGAGGCTCCCTGCTGAGCACAGAGCCTGATGTGGGGCTTGATCCCAGGACCCTGGGATCATAACCTGAGCGAGCCGAAGGCAGAGGCCTTAATCCACTGAGCCACACAGGCACCCCCCCCCCCGCCTTTTTTTTAATATAATTTGAAAGGCATCTGGGTGGCTCAGTTAGTTAAGCATCTGCCTTTAGTTCAGGTCATGATCCCAGGGTCCTGAGACTAAGGCCCATATTGGGCTCCCTGCTCACCAGGGAAGTCTCCTCCCTCTCTCTCTGCCCTCCCTGCTCATGTTCTCTCCCTCTCAAATATATAAATATTTTTTTAAAAGAAAATATAATTTGAGTGGGGACAATAATCAGGGAACTAGAGTTTTGTTATTCTAATTTCAAATTGCTCTTCTATTTCCCAGGAGGATGTTAGGAAATAATACTCTGCTACTACACATATGAAAATAAAAAATATCATAAAACAACATTCTTTAATACTATGTGAATATTTTCCACATTTAAACTGGCCTTTCCCATAATTATTTAAAACAGAAGGATTTAATACTACATAACAGAGAGGGTCACTAAACTTTGGTCATTTCTACCTGTTTAATTCCAACTGGTTTCTTAGAAAAAGTCAAAACACTTGCTTGTTGCTACAAATAAATACAATATAACTGACTACTGAACTGTAATATGCTAACAGGCCAGTTTTGTTCCTTTGAAGATGGTTCTCTCTGCCTTACTTATGGACTTTAATAATGCAGGTTGCATGAGTGAACAATCGCTCTATCTCCCTAGTAGCAAGTCTGGGGTGGTGATGGGTTGGTGTAAGGAGTAGGGCCAGCAGGAGGAAGTCTAAACATATTAGTGTGTTTCTCTTTTCTTCAGTCTCCATTGTCCATTGTTTGCCTCCCCCATCCCTTAATTCAAGGGACACTTCCTCCCTCCCTACCCAAACCATCCTGTTTACATCCCTGTATCCCATCCTGGTCCTTTGGCCTTGCCCCACTGGCCACCCCTTCAGCGTTGTCATTTTAGTGACTCTTAAATTAGACTCTTAATTTATCAGACTTAATAAATTAGACTCTTAAATTTAGACTCTTAAATTAAAATGTGAATGTGAAAGCTATCTCTCTCTTAAAAACAAAAACTTCAGGGGTGCCTGGGTGGCTCAGTGAGTTAAAGCCTCTGCCTTCAGCTCAGGTCATGATCTCAGGGTTCTGGGATCGAGCCCCGCTTCGGGCTCTCTGCTCAGCAGTGAGCCTGCTTCCTCCTCTCTCTCTCTGCCTGCCTCTCTGCCTACTTGTGATCTCTGTCTGATAAATAAATAAAATCTTTAAAAAAAAAACTTAAAAAAAAAAGAACATGAATTTTATTTTTATTCCTGTGATCAGCAGCTCAACCTATCCACACATTCTATTCCTTAATCCTGCTTTACCAGGATCATTAAACTAATTGACAGAATGTCTACCAGATTCATTTTTGGTTTATTTCATGTCAAATATGTAGATGCCCCATCCTTGTTTTTGTCTTCTCTCCCATTATAAGACTGTGGTCAACCTAATTCCTATCCCCTGCAACCCTTAATTCCATGGGAGACCACAATAAATACTGTGGCATGTGTGAAGTGCAATGACCAATGCCAAATAATTTGGTTTATCTGCTCACAGAAAAGAGGTGCAGTTGAACTAAAAGTACATTAAGCTTCTCACTTCTGAAGGAATGTGTTTATTCTGGCAAGAATTTTCCAGTAAATTTCCATTAAGATAGCATGTGCGGAAAAACGCAAGGGCATTGAGCAACAACATTGTTACGTAAATATACCTTCTATATCAAGCCCTGCTTTCAAAACAGGCAGAAAGCAAAAACCTAATCGCCTAGTGCTAATGAATAGACTCAATATTTTTACTTTAGTAAGATTCAAAGCTGAATAGGTTTTTTTATAATAACCTGATGATACAGAGTCATGGAATGGAGGATTTTTTTTTTTCTTTTTTGGATCATTGGTAAATGTTGGAAGAAAATGTTTTCTTTTTTAAACATTAGAGTATGGGGAGGAGAGAGGAGGCAAGCATTCAGTGGTAGACTGCCCTCCTTAGCGTGCCATAGATGTTACATTTTCTCTAAAAATGTAGCTGAACGTTTTAAAATTACAGTTTACATCAATAAACCGGTTGTGTCACTTCTTTTCTTAGAATGCACTCTACTTTTTTGAACTCCAGACAGGCAATGGCTAAAAGTGTGGCCCTTCTTAAAACTGTCCTGATTTCAAGCCCGTTAACTCATTCCTTTCTTCTGTTTCTAGGACTACGTTATCTGATACCCCATTCATTCTCCAAACTGGGTTCAAGATCATAAAGTAACATCTGCTAGACATAATGAAGTGCAGAGCAGAAATATTTTTACATTTCCAAAAGACCCAAGCCAACACGTGGTGCTGAAATCAAAGAAACACGCAGTTTGTACCACAGGCAACTACCAATTACCCTCTCCCGACTTACTGGCAAACAACTGTCCTATGTTAGTCTTCCTTACTTGCCCTCCAGAATCCCACGTGCCAATCATCCTACAACCACTCTTCAGAGACTCTCACATTTCTCACCTTTGACAGCTCTAACCATAGAACTAGACACCGTCTTCTGAAAGAAGTGACTTCCAGCAGGCTGCAGACTCGTGCCCCGTGCTGCGAGCATTCCCACAAGTCACAGTATTTTCGCCATGTATTTCCTTCCTGGGTACTATCATTATTAGCTAACTGACACTTACGGGCCTGCGCGGAATGAATGTCCCTTCTTTTTCCTCTTGTTCGCATGTTCTTACACTGGGTTTATAAAAAGTGGGGTTTTGTTCTATTTTCCTGAGGTATATTTTTCTGTGATATTTTTTTTTCCCCCGGTCAGTGAATTTCAAACATAGCGCTACTATTCCTGCCTCTTTTTTATTTTGTCATAGAGAATGTTAAATTGGTCTGACGTGGTTTGTTCTTTTCGGGGAGGTAGACAGTGCCATCCATTAGACTGTGGTCTGCTGGAAAAAAAAACAAGCTGATTGATGATTAATCCTAGGACCAATGCAGGGAAATGACATGCAGTTCTATGGGGCTGGGAGTCTTAAGTACCAATGACTCAGGTTCTATTTAACTATCTCTATGATTTTGGAAAATCATGTGACTTCTCTAACCCAGACTTTTCCTACCCATAGAATGGGAAGAACACCAGTAGCCTTGACTGCTGTGTGTCGTGAGTTACCGAGTGAGAATTCCTCCCGAAACGCCTCCTGGGTAACCATGAAGGGGGCTTGCAACCTAGTACCACTGTTAACATGTAAAACCGCTAACTATAAATAACCACCCCTCCCATAGTTTAATAAGGTCACCTTTGCCCTCTTCTAAGGTTCAGAAAAATTACTTAACCTTTAGGACAGACATTCTTGAACAGTCCTGGTCTCAGGACTCTTTTATACACTTAAATATTTTTGAGGACCTCCGAGGAGCTTTTGTTTTTATAAGTTATGTCTAATGAGGTGTACACTATTAGCTATTAAAGTTGGAAAGAATAAGTAAAATACTAATTCATTTAATGAGAATAATCAACATCTTAACATAAATAACTTTTGCGAGGTGGGGGAAGAAACCTATTTTCCATACCAAAAAAAAAAAAAAAGTAGTGAGATGAGTGGCATTGTTTTATATTTTTTAAAACTGTCTTTAATGTCAGGCTTAATAGAAGACATCTGGATTCTCACATCTGTTCCTGCATTCAATCTTTTGTGATACTGCACATCACATAGTCTCTGGGAAACTCCACTGTGTTCTCACGAGAGAATGAGTTTGAAAAAGGCCAATAAAGTCTTTGTGTTATTATGAAAGCAGTTCTGATCTCCTAGACCCCTAAAAGGGTCTTGAAACCCCCAGGTGTTCCAGGACCACACTTTGAAAACCACCGTTCTAGGATTTCTCAAAAACAACACCTAATGGATCTCAAAAAGCACTTTTCAATTCTATGGGCAATGCTCCAGAAAGCCTTACTGAAAGAAAGAGCCATGCTTTCCTGGTGACTCTTGACCTACCTCTTTGTTTATTTTAGTTTAGTTTTACAGCCTTTCATCAAAACTGGGACTTAGTCCAATGATATAACCATATTTAATTTATATTTCAATGACAAAAAATAGAACATCATTTAAAAACCCCTGCCTTGCCAAAGTCTTTCATCATTTGCTTTTATTTATCATGTATAAGGGGCAGAAATTCTCTCTAAGCTTCCCTCTGTGCCAGTGCATTTGAAAATGTGCATTTACCTTAACACTCCTTTGTCATCCATACCTCTTCCTCAACCATCTCAAGGCAAATTTACTTGAAACTAGGATGTTTCTTTGAACTCATATTTAACTATGTGGTCCAACCTCTACTTTCCGTACCACCACCACCCACCCCCCCGCTGCCCCATCAAGAGTCCTGTTGCTACATTCATCCGTCTGTGTCCTGTTCTGACCCTTCTAAGAGACATTTTTATGGCCCAAAGTCTGCTTTCTTCAAGTCCTTTGATGCTAGGATTCAGTTGTGTTTGTTTTACTTTCTTACAAGATCCTCTCTAAAAGAACTACACTTTCTTTCATGTTCCCTATCCCAACATTCATTTCCAATGCACAGAAAGAAGTGACTGCATTGGGAGACACAAAACAGAAGAGTAAGGTTTATTTTTGTTCCATTTCTGGTTCTGTTTTGAATGCACCAAAACAACAACAGAAGTTCTTCTGCCATAACTTACCATTACATTACTATTAACCATAATGACCAAGATATTTTAAATAAAGCCATATTTACTGAAGCATAAACTCTAGAATGATAACGGACCCTAGGGACTTAAACCTATCCCATCATTTTCTAGATGAGGTAATGAGGCCCCAGGGTAAAATTATCCCCAAAGTCACCAACTAAAGTGACAGTAGAACCAAGATTAGTGTCCTTACTTCTTCTTCGGTAGTCATTTTATTATAGCCAAATAGAACAGAGAATTTACTTTTTTTTTGCATCAGGCGCTCCAATCTTTCTCTTTGTACAGCACACAGCAAAACCCAAAAGTGATCATGTTGCCACAGTCTATAATTAACATTTTTAAACGACCAGTGTACTTATCTAGAGAAAAAAGCATTTAACAATCAAACCATCTCTCTTTAAAACCAAGAGACATCTTTGCCAAGGCACTTGCTAGAATATGCTTTGTGTCACTCTGGGATGTGACTTCAAGTATACCTGTTTTTAAAACACTTTGTTTTTGAAGAAGTTGGAAATTTTTCAAAAATGTTTAACTCACTGTGCTTCTCCATTTATATTATCTCTGGGTTAAAAAAAAAAATACAAAGAAAAGAAAATGAAAACCCTGTTTCTACTGTGGATTTTTCTTTCAAGGGGCCAGTGGCATTAAATAAGTAATCACTGCCATCAGGAGATGGTGAAGCTATTAATACTCTGTAATGGCCCTGTCCATCAGAATACACTGAATTTGAATGACTATGAAGAGCTGCAGCCTATGACTGACCCAAGTCGTTTTTTACCCTAGGAAGTGAATGCTTACTATTGTTTAGCTGAAGCAGTAATTATTAGAAGTGGTGCTGACATCCAGGGAGAAAGAACACTGAGGATGCCCAAAGGCAGTAAGAAGTTGATTAGAAAGCACTACCCCTTGGCCTCTCCACACACCCAGGCAGCCTTCAGAACCCAAGGGATCCCACATCTCTTCTACCCATCCCAACTGCTATAGTTTTAATAATCCACTGAAGTCAAATTTCAGATTTCAAGTAAATTTACTTTTCCCCTTTGTATATATTACCCCTTTCCTTTGGGGAGGGGTGGAGTTAAAATTCATCATTATTTCTTTAAGCATTCTTTTTCTTTCAACATAGGAGTCAGTATCTGTACAGCACATTTCAGTCTCCACAGAGCGTCCTCCACATTCCGAGACACAGCAAAACAAGGAGTGAAAGGCACGGATTACCCTCTATTGACACAACGTTGCCTAAGCGTTGCTGAGGAGAGAAGCCCCCTCAGGCACCCTGTGAAGAGCTAGTTTTCAGAACTTGGCTTTATCACTTTTACAGAAAACTAGGGCAAAACCAACTCATGTGCGAACCATGCTAAAGGAACAGGGATACAGGCGGCTGCCACCAGCCTGTCTGGTGGAAAGGAGTGAAGACACAGGAGCGAAAGGCTTGTGGGAAGGTCAGGGGTCAGCCAAGGCATATAGGAAAAACCCCTTTGGTTTCTCCGTACAGACACAGGCAGGGTACACAAAGGAGAACTCACAGGCCGTGGTTACAGACACAGGCCTTTCCTCTTTCAGATCTGGTTCTGTGTGGAAGTGAGATCCCTGGGTTCCTGAGTTCCCCAAGTGTCTTTCAGGAGGCACATCCTCTTCCTCACTCAGAGGGACAACTCAACAAGTAACCAAATGGGAGGCGCAGAGTCTCAATGCCAAAATCATTTTCCCAGACAAGGGTAGAGAGATTTGCCGTGGGGCTTGGACATAAAACATCAAGATCTTGGAACAATGGCGCACAGCACAGCAAACTGAGTTTCATGTCTACACTTCATTCAGTTATCTACCCGCATGGCTTCCATCTACCCACAACATTTCTACTCCAGGACGCTTTCCTTTTCCTGTTCTAGTTAGCAGTAGAGCCACCTGGAGATTTGTCCCCAGAATCTACTCTCACTCTGATCTTTTTTCCACTTGTTGTTTCTCAATGAACTATCTTGGTACCTTTCTCCCTGGGGGTTGGAATGAAAGCATTTCCCTGCTTCTTCAGTCTCCCCACAGCCCTTACTACATCCTGCACTATGATGCTCATTCCTCAGGTGTCTACCACTACACCGTGGGTTCCTTAGGGCGATAATCTGTGTTTTGTTTTGTTTTGTTCACCTGAGTATCCCTAAATTCTGCAAACTGCTTGCCCTAGTAGAGGCTTATAAATTGTTTAATTATTAATTAATTGTTCAGTTACTGCTGCTGCCTCTAAAACCACCAGCTCCTTTTAATTTCTAAGGTGGTTTTTATTTAATTGCGCAAAACTACAAAGGAGCTAGACAGGAACATGAAAGGTAGACGGTGAAGAAATTAGTCATTAGGAAACCCTAAAAGGCAATTAATAAGTAATTATTCTATGCCTCTGTAGTTCTTGAGTGTTTTGTTAGAAAGGAGGCTTCCTTATGAGGGAATAGAGGTTATGAAATAAAGATCTGATTTCATATTAAACTGTACCTGATATTAAATCATAAATAAGCACTGGTTTACATTTTATTAAGCTCACATCCCCTACTTCTATCCTGTCAACTCGATCTCTCAAACAAGTTTTAAAATATTTGTTGAATGCCTAGTATATGTAAGGAACTTGATCAGAGATGTCTGTTCAAGCAAGCTACTCAAACATTTGTCATGAGATAGATTATAAATGATACCAACACCAAGTAAGGGTGGAATTTTCCAGTTCCTCACTAAGCTTGTGGCCCAGACAACTCTCCAGCATGAGCTTCTGGGTCATGACCTCGGCTTTAGCCCGGTACTGAACACGCCTCAGGTCGCGTGGTTCACCATTCCTTCCTCAGACAGAAACTCACTTCCTCTCGGTCACTGCTATCAGCTCACCTCCATCTCATGTTCCCCACTACTCCCCAAACAAACATTTCTGTAGAAACCAATAATTTGAGGTCACCTCCATAGCCCATCCTGGGTATCCCTCCCTCTCTCTCCTGCTCTGTCCCTCACAGTTCTCGTTGGTTTCCTGAAAACCCACTCACCAGCCTGTCTGTAAGGCTGTCTGTTCCTGAGATGGAGCCCAGCTTCCTCCTCGCTACTATCTAATACCTGGTTCTTACCGTACAACAGTCATTGATTTCAATGGTAGTTATCAGCATCCCCAAGTTTTTGTCAGACTTTTATCCATTTATTTTTATGACTCTTAACAAATCAAAGTTTTTGCCTTTTCTGCCTCAAAGTTGTGCTCCTCTTCTCTTTCTGAAGAATCCTTCAAGCTCTCAACACATTTCCAGAGGTGAAATGAAGAAGAGGATTCACTGACAAAGGTGAAAAGTCCTCTCATCCTCCCTGATACTCTTAAACTTGTCATTCAAAAGCTCCCTAGCAAGCCTTGTATTGGACTAGAATCTCATCATTACGCTGTACCAATGTGCCTTAAACATACATTAACATACGCAGATAAACTTACACCAATGCGCAACGGTCATATACGAAACTTAACAATGTACTTCGGAATCTTGGATCCGGGAGTGATATTCAACTGTGCCAGTTGACAGACTACAATTTCCCAATATCTCCCTCCACTTCATAGAGTAGGCCGCTCTTGATATACAGTGCCTATCATCACACAGGTACTAACAAAGTACTTGTTGCTATAATGCCGAACTATGAACTTTAGTAGTTTTAATTTAATGTTGGAATAGTACAGAATATAATATTGGTTTTACTTACTGCCTAAGGGCAAACCTCTTGCCTTTCATAAGACTTTTATATTCATATTAACATCAACTTCCTATGCTAATAAAAACATGGGCACAAGGCATAGTAGGATTTAGAAAAAGAAAAAAAACCTGTTGGACAAGGCATAGCTGGAGTTAAAAAAAAACAAAACACCTTTTGATAATAACTAAAGACAAATATAGGGGCATATTCTGGAAGAAATGTGGGCATTATTATTAAACTCTTCTTGGTTCTTTCTGATTTTATTTATTTATTTTTGAGGGAGAGAGAGAGAGAGAAAACACAAGGTCACATGAGCTGGGGTGGCGTACAGAGGGAGGGGGGAGGGAGAGAGAACCTTAAGCAGACTCCACACCCTGTACACAGCCCTACACAGGACTCAGTCTCATGACCCTGAGATCATGACCTGAGCAGAAATCAAGAGTTAGACACCAACTGAGTCACCAGGCTCCCCTCTTTGTGATCATTTATTGAAATAAGATAGAGAAATCATCTCATATTCCAGTGAGGCTATAAAAATATAAAACCAACCCTCCCTAGCTGGCAGAAGAAAGGCCACAGACACTGGAAGAAAATGTTAAAAGTGAAAGGATCTCTTTGTGTTTATGCTACATACGATAAACAGGAAGAGGATATTTATACATTATTTCAAAAGAACATTAATGAGTAGTAATGAAACAACTGAAAACAGCAGCAAGAGTATGGCAAATACTTGGGTAAGAGAAAAGAAATCTGCTTCACGTAGGCTACAACGTGCAATTTTATGGAGAGTTCCGAATGACCTTCAAATGCCATAATGTTCTGTAGATAAGTACTGAAGGCCAGGAAGTATTTTTATAAGCCAGGTGCTAAAAGTCAGCTCTGCTTAGGAGATGGAGGGGGTGGAGAAATAATTTCCAGCTAATCAAATAATTTAGCCAAGCTTAGAAACAATCCATCCATACTGTTTTCACTACAGGTCTTCTGCAATCAGTTACAAAGTAGAGTATGTGAATATTAAGGGGCAATTTTTTCCTCTTTAAATGAGATTATCTAAGACCCCTTTTTTCCTAGTAGGTTTTGGAATCTCAGCTGACCCAACACAAGGCATGTGAGTGCAGAGAACCTGAAAGATACATGAGAAATAAGAACATAGGGAACTAAAAGGCAATTCGAATTGTTAAATAGTGCTTGCGGAGGGGCACTTTCAGCCTAACATCTGAAGAAAAACAAAACAAAATAAAAATCCCACTAATAAACATTAAGTATTTTCAGTAAAAGCAACTGAGCTCTGTTTGCAGGTCAGGAACGGAGCTCAGGGGGCAGTGAGACCTAATGTGACCATGAAGGATGGGTAAGGGTTTTACGAGAAGAAATTAAGGGAGCCTTCAGCGGGTGAGCAGAGGAAATGCAGAAGGTAAAGAAAAAAAATAAATAATTTAATATGAAAACATAACAAAAGCTATTCCTTAACATTACCTCATCATCTAGCAGAGCTATGGACCCAGTGAGCTCCGGTAAATGCCACCCAGAGGCACATCAAATTCTCAGAGGGTTAAATCCTCCAAACTGCAAGTATATGAATCTGGCCTAATTTAATTGCTGTCTCGAAAGGAATCTGAGTCTCCTGCTCATCACCAGGCTTAGACTAGCCTACTTTTTACTTATTGCTTGTGTGGGGGGAAATGCCATTTCATGCAGGAATTTGAAACAGGCCAAGAAGTCCATAAGAAATTAATGCCCTTGAGAGTTCCCTCCCTGGACACAACCAAGGCTACTGGCACTCTGTAGAAACTGATACTAAATCAATGCTCAGCTCAAGGACTCCCACCTCTAGTCTTCCACTGCCATCCCTCTGGCTCTCTTCTACCTTCCCCATTGCTCTAGCCCTGGATTATCCTTTCCGCATATTTCCTACAAAGAAACAATCCAGGTTGACTGATTTCTATTTTATTTTTTTCCCAAAAGGCCACCTGCTGGACCACCTCTGTGAACCCTGCATTCTGCACTACCCAAGGCTTCCAGGACCTCACATCTCAACTGGTCTTGTACCAAGGACGCCCGTTGCCAGAAAAGAGTGGTAGAAGATAGAACTCTTGTCTCAGGAAGCTAACACTGTAGAAGAGATTAGCCAATGAGCTACTGAACAAAGAATAGAGCCTCTAGACACCAGAACAGAGTCTGAGTAAGTTCTAGAAGGAGAATATGAAAGGATTAAGGGGGTGTTGTTCCCACCAGAGCAGAATGCAGTATTTGTACAGTGAACACCAAAACACTCAGGATGAATGATGGCATCAAAGACGAACTTCCTTTAGTATTGGCCAGGTTAAGCCTCCAGAAAGACTTAAGTTGTCAGATAATTTATATTAAAGAACCAAGACTAAGAACTGTTTTCTGTTGTTTCTTTTATTTTCTTCCAGTCAGGTGTTTGAGGGCAACTATTAAAGGTTCCCATCTCCAGGTGCCTTGGCAGCACAGTCAGTTAAGCATCTGACTCTTGGTTTCGGCTCAGTCATGATCTCAGGGTTGTGAGACTGGGCCCCATGTTGAGCTCTGCACTCAGTGTGGAGTCTGCTTGAGATTCTCTCTTCCTCTCCCCCTCCCACTCCTACACATGTTCTCGCTCTCTCTAAAAGTAAATAAATTTTATTAAAAAAAAAAAACAACAAACAGCTTCCCACTTCATAAACGCCTTCAGTTATTTGCTGAAGCAAGTTCTATAAAGTAAAATGCATAGGTTTTTATAAGAAACACTTGTGAAGCACTATGCATATGCCAACCATCCTAATACAAGAACATTAATTTCAGGGGCACCGGGGTGGTTCAGTCAGTTAAGCGTCTGCCTTCGTTTCAGGTCATGATCCTGGGGTCCTGGGATGGAGATCCATATTGAACTCTCTACTCAGCGGAGAGTCTGTTTCTCTCTTTCCCTCTGCTGCTCTCCCCTCCCCTACTGCTCATGTTCTCTCTCTCAAATAAATAAAATCTTAAAAAAAAAAAAAAAAAGGAATGTTAATTTCTTAATCCAATAGCTTTATGAATAAAAAGTTTCCCTGAACAACAATGCTTACATTTATTAATGGATCTTCCTTCATTA
Organism: Lontra canadensis; assembly: GCF_010015895.1. NCBI lineage: Eukaryota > Metazoa > Chordata > Mammalia > Carnivora > Mustelidae > Lontra > Lontra canadensis. Next base: position 44,153 of record NW_022631380.1, read on the forward strand.
CAGATATCAGAATTCTGCACTTAAGTTTTATTTTTAAAAATCCCTTTGACTGGGCGCCTGGGTGGCTCAGTGGGTTAAGCCTCTGCCTTTGGCTCAGGTCATGATCCCAGGATCCTGGGATCGAGCCCCGCATCGGCCTCTCTGCTCAGCAGAAAACCTGCTTCACCCTCTTTCTCTGCCTGCCTCTCTGCCTACCTGTGATCTCTCTGTCAAATAAATAAGTAAAATCATTAAAAAAAAAATCACTGTTGGGCACCTGGGTGGCTCAGCAGGTTAAGCCTTTGCTTTCGGCTCAGGTTATGATCTCAGGGTCCTGGGATCGAGCCCCACATCAGGCTCTCTGCTCATCAGGGAGCCTGCTTCTCCCTCTCTCTCTCTGCCTGCCTCTCTGCCTCCTTGTGATCTCTGTCTCTCTGTCAGATAGATAAATAAAATCTTTTAAAAAAAAAAATCACTGTGACTATAACTTAATAATGATACCAATCCACATGATGAAGTCTATTTTCCATTTCAAGTAGTAAAGTAATACTAAGAACAGTGCAACGGGAAAGGAGTCCGTACTTCAGTGTTTTGGTGGAATGATACTCCAGAGCTTGGGTTCCTGCTTATTACTAGTAAACCAATCACAACATTGTGATTCACACATTCGCTCAACAAATACCAACTGCCCATTGACTGCAAGGCACTATTCATGTGGGTACCAAAGAAACACAGGACTTCCCCTCCGATCCTCGAGAGACATGCATTCTGGCAGTGGACATAAATCGCATAGCCAAATAAGACAAGGCAGCACTGGCCTCGTGCTATGAGTGGTGTTGCTAGTAGGTTGCATTGTGGTGCTCACTTCCGGTGAAACAAAGACCCAGATGCCAGAAAATGTAAGAAATCTTTGCAGCACAGTGAGCGTAGGTAAGCAGGAAGATTGCAATCTCTTGCTATACCTCATTCTAATTTTATAAAGCTCTCCCCAGAGCCAACCATGTCTTCCTGTTATTTGATTCAAATTTACTTCCCTCTAATTTAAGCCCATTTCCTTTGAGCAAATAAAGGATTAATCAGTGTCCTCTCTGTATTAACCCCTTTGCTGGGAATAGTTTTCAGTCCTTACTATATACATTGATGAGACCACCGAATAGCATTCCTTTACTTTTTCTGCCTACAGTTTAAACATCCATGTCTTAGAAATATACCCTATCGCACGCATATTTGAGAGCATCTGAACGGTGAAGAACTACCCACAGATAACTCGGTTTCATCCTAAAAATTTCCCGTTGGGCCTCTTGCAGATTTGGCTTTTGCCCTGCAAATGAAACCTCCAAACTGATGTTGATTTTCAGAACAAGAACCTTTTTAGGCCCATGTGGGTGGTCCTTGGCACAGATACCAAAGTTAAAAACCTAATCATAAATGTTTTCTCCTCACCGAGGCAAGTGAGCACTGTTATTAATTGCTTTCCATGGTTCTGCTTTTTTTAAAAAAGCCTTTGCTGATCATTTGCATTAATATTATGCTAATAAAAGTAAGGGAATGCTAACTAATTCAGTCTCTTTAGTAATAACTAAAGATCAGAGAGAGAGAAAGGTAATTTGCATATTTTCATGATTGGAGCGAATTGGCATTTAAATACTCATAACCATTTTTGAAGAGAAATAATAATACACTTAGGGCCAGCCTGAGCAGGAGAAATTTCTCCAGTGGAACCATTGAAAACCCAAGTATTTCAGGATACATTCTGCTTGACTATTAGATGACAAGGATGAGCCTTCAAACACAGGGCAACCATCTGCATCATAAATACATTTCAGTTCCTCTCTGCAGAAGGAATTCATTTACTGTTGAAGGCCATTCACTTCCACTTCTGACTGCTTATTCCTCAAAAAGCTCCCAAGTATCGTGAGAACAATGATTCAAAGAAGATCTTTCCATCTGCACTGCATTAGGCTGCAAGACAGCCCCTACGGCAGAAACAGCTTTTGCATAATTCATTGTGCCATTTTAAACCCTAATCAGGGACTTGCAATAAACTATGGAGAGAGAAGACAAACACATTCACTGGCTACTTCCTAAGCATTTGCCCAGTCCTCACTTCAGGATACGGCTCCGTGATCCGGGGTATGTGCGTGTGTGCGTGCATGTGTATGTGTGTGTGTGTGTGTGTGTGTGTGTGTGCGCGCGCGCGCGTGCGCGTGCATGTGTGTGTGCGCGTGTGTGTGTGTGTGTGTGTACTTCACCTTACGCCCAGTAGGTTCTCACTCCCTCCTGAAGAGCTGTCATCACTCCTAGGCTATATTAATGTCCCAAGAAAGAATATTTCTTAGGTTATTATCACAGGACAATTTAGGAAAGAAGATTCTACCAGCAGACAGAAGTTGGCCTATCTCCAGCTCAGCTGTTCTTTGTGTGAGCATGACAGATAACTCACTCTACAACATGAAGAATAATATCTCACATCTCTTCCAATTTTAAAAATTAGATAACTCTAATCTGTTCACACTTATTTTCCACATTTAAAGCCTTAATTGAACCTGCCACTTTGCCTTAGTGTTTCATTTTCCAAACCAGGGCAAAATGAGGTGGTGGGGAAGGGCCTCTCTGGGTCCCCCACTTACCCATCAGCCACAGAGGCGTCTGATTTGAGATCCATTTAAGAATGCACTAGAAAAAGTATTTTATGACTACAGAAAATGAGAAAAACAACTGCTTTAGGCATCTCAAGTCTTAAAAACACTTTTATAGAACCCTTAAGCTTTAAAAACACTGAAAAATTAATTAGGCAGAAGTTTTTAATGATGGTATGCAACATATGTGATTTTGATCCAGCACAAGTAGTGAGAAACTATGTAGGCAGTAGAGGTGAGGACATGGATTGCAAGTTTTATAATAAAATTTATCACTTTCCATTTATTACTCCACAGACAATGATAAAAAAATAAACACTGAGTTTTCATGGATAGGTGACACTAATATACAGATGAAATATGGTAAAGTCCCTGAGATTTAGTTTGGCAGTTCAGTAAAGAATCAAGAGAACACTCTCAAAAGACATTACAACTTAAAAACTGAATTCAGTAGTAGTATATTTAAATGATTTTTTTTTTTTAACATAAGCTCTATGCCCAACATGGGGCTTGAACTCACAACCCCCAAGATCAAGCATCCCATATCCTACCAGCTGAGCCAGCAAGGTAACCATGATTTTATCTTTAACTAAATAACTCATAATGATTGAAATTTTGATCCTAAACATTAAATATTTGACTGAATCTTAGGAAGCACAGTTGGAGGGTGGTAGGAAACCTTTTTGTATTATTTTAAATGTCACAAATTCTTATACAAGCATTGCTACCCAGCTAAAATAAAGGCAAGCCACAAAATTAATTTAAAAATTTTCTAGTGGCCACATTAAAAAAGGAAAAGAGAGGGGCACCTGGGTGGCTCAGTTGGTTAGGCATCTGACTCAATTTCAGCTCAGGTCATGATCTCAGGGTCATGGGATAGAGCCCCACAACAGGCTCTGTGCTCAGAGAGGACTCTGCTTGTCCCTCTCCCTCTGCCCCTCCCCCTGCCTACTCACTCTCTCCCTCACTCTCTCTAAAATAAACAAAATCTTTAAAAACAAAAAGTAAAAAGAATCAGGCAAGTGTAATAGTATACTTAATTTAACAAAATATACCCTAAATATTATCACTACAACAGGTAATCAATATTAAAATTATTAATGAGATCTTTTATTCTTTTTTCATTCCAAGTCTTCAAAATCCTGTAACTTCCATTTGCATTCAATTTGAACTAGCCATATTTCAAGAGCTCAACAGTCACAGGTGGCTGGTGGCGAGCTTCTTGACATCGAGGCTGCAGAACGCATGAGACAGCAGGCAGGTTCTCTTTGTATAGCCCAATATATACAAATGATGTAATTCCCCCTTTCCCACATGCAAAAGTCAATGTCTGTTTGTCTATAGAACATTCATTTTTTCATGGACTCAGAGGATATTTAGTGAAAAACTACTTTACTCCACACTATGCTAAGATATTAGAGTTCAGACACGGTATCTCAGACACAGTAGATCTAGAATTTAGTAGGCAACAAAGACCTGAGCCATGGGATCTCCAGAAACAATCGCAAGTGATAACTGCTACGGAAACACAGATTGCCAAAGTCTTAAGCCCTAGGTTGGTGACTTAGTAAATGCTTCATGCCAGCGTGATGGGAGCTGGATCCTGAAGACTAAATGGGACTTTACTAGGTAGAACACGACAAGAAAGACATTCAAGGCAGTGGTAACCACATCAGCAAAGCAAGAGAAGACTATCCAGTGAGGCTGGGAAACTGAATAGACCGATGCAGACAGACACACTGACATGCAGGGAGTTGCAACTCGTTGGAAGGGTTGGGGGTGTGTGTTGGGCACTGGGGGGCAAAAAGGCTACAGCCAAATTGTGCTGTAGAGACAAATTGTGCTGTCCTCTAGAGACACGTGGAATGCAATGGTAGAAGGTTTTTAAACAAGCAAATGTCCCTACCAAATTAATGCTTAGAAAACAAAGTTTAAGAAGTAAAATACACAGAGACAGCCTGATGTTACAATGCTCTGGAGTCCAGGGGTCCCTGGGAGATGGTAAAGGATTCTAGCGGTATGGGTAGAAAGAGAAGTGAAAGGACAAAGTTGAGAAGTTTCTTCCAAGGAGACTCAAAGTTAACATAGTGGATGAAGGAAACAGAAGACATCAAGATGATCATAGAGTTTGTTCTCTGACACGCAGTGGACAGCTGTCACTCACTGGGAAAGGGATGACAGAGCAAAGGGCAGGCCTGGCAGAACATGTGATCAGTTGGATGTGCTGGATTTGAAATGTTAGAGACGCTTCGGCGACCTCAGGATACGTATGGCTCACACCCATGTTCTAGGAGTTTCACTTGCCTTCACAGCCTTACTCACTGGTCCTTTGGTACAAAGCATGTTCCCAGAACCAGCAGCATTGGCAGCAAGCTTGTCAGGAAGGCAGACTCTCAGACCCCACTCCAGATCTGCTGAATCCCGATCCAAAACTGCCAGGCAATTTCCGTGCATATCAAGTTAGAGAAAAACTGCTGGAATATATGAAAAATTGAGATCAGAAGCTCATGAAAGAGGGACTGACCACTGACCGAAGGGAGGATCATTTTAGAAGTCAGCAGCACATACCTGAGTTGAGCCATGGGGGTGAAAGGGAGTGCACAGAAAACAGAGAACTTTAAATAGGACAGAAGCTGTGTGCTGAGGAGGAGGCCGCATGTTTGGAATGAAAACAATCAACATAAAGGAAAACAATGGTGCTCTCTTCTTCATTCCATTTAATAAAAACTTCAGGAGGAAGAGGAAGAAGAGAAAAAGGAAACAAAACCATTAAAAATAATGAAAGAACCACAATGGTGAATCCCCATTAAAGCTATGAAGAACTTCTATTTATGATTAAGAAGAAATCATATTAATGTTCCTTAATATTCAAAAATACTGAACAAATTTGTTGAAAAATAAATCTGATGTGAGTGGAGGCAGAATTCAATGGAAACTTTGGGGTCAACTTTTGCTGGGATAGAGGTGACCGGAGAGAGTGACAGAATCAGAAGGCCGGGATTCCGGGCAGGGTTCACTTGATCCCACCACACCAGGCAAACATCTCACCCCCAAACACCTGCCCTGCCCCGCCCCCCTCCCCACCCCACATGCCTGTCTCCTCAGCCTGATAATGAGGGGGACTGAGAACAAGACCTTCTCCTCTAAAGAGATTTCCAGCTGCGACTGCCTATTACTTAAACTGGTAGGAAGGTGAGACTTGTTTATGTCCTCCAAACACTCCCTAACAAGAGCATGAAGAATATTCCATTCCCCACCCTCAGCCCGTCCCAACTACCTCATCCCACCATCTCACCCAGCGAACAACTTTCCTGAAGTTTTGTCCAGACTCCAGCAGCTGTGCAGAGCTGATTTCAAGTCCACCCAGCACTCTTCCGTGTCTTGTTTCCCAGGTGACACTGACGTCGCTGCCCAGGGTTGCCACAGACACACACCCAGAATGCTAAGGCCTTGCAACCAAGAGCCCCTCCCAAGACCCGTGCCAGCCACTGCTCCTCTCAGTGCCTTGCTATGGCCAAATGATTAAAAACCACTGTGCGCAATTACCATCCCATGTATATAAAGCCTTAACTTTTTTATATATACACACATATATATAATTATTATATATAATATATATTTTATTTATTTATAATTTATATTATAGAATATATAATAATTATATATTTCTATATTATATATAGAAATATATATATATAAATAAATATATATGTATTTTTTTAAATTTGGTTTTCCTGCAGGTCACAGAAGCAAAGCCAGGAACAGCAAGCTGTGCTTTTATGTGGGAGCCAGTGCCCATGAATACAAATACAGCAGAAGATGAAAGTGCAGCAGACACAGACAGGCTGCTCTTCCAAGCAGCAACAGCAGCCCCCGTCTAAAGGGCCCAAGAGGGCACGACGCCTGCTCCTGGGCAACTTGGAACAAACACTCACTGTAAACCTGACCTCTCCTTTTGGAGTGGGCACAATTTGTCTTCTGTCATCCTCTTGCCTTCGATTAGGCCCCAGTATGGATCTGAAGACATGTTTTGTTCCTCCAGTGCAAATACCCTTCCCATGAGAACCAGAAAACCACCGCAGCATCTCGTCCTGTAGGAAGGTCTTCTCCCGCAGCCCGGTGGCCTCAGCGGGTCTCCTTCAGCTAACACTGAATCCACCTGGAAAGCCTTGGGTTTCACAGCACAGGTGTTCACGGGCACACCTGCCCGGCCACAGGTCCCAAACGCAGCTGGTTTGGTTAATGTCAGGACATCCACACCCGACACCCACACTGATATAAGACTCATGTGTCTCTACCTCCAGCCTTCATCCATCTGCGTTCTTCCAATCCCAACGGGCACGAGAAGCACTTTTAACTGCCGACTTTGAATTCCAACACATCTCAGCTCCTACAAAGACACTTAAAGGGTCCAAATCTGCTGGGAAAGGGGGGATAATTCTCACGCTGTATTTCAAATGTAATATTAAACATTCTCTACCCGTCCTGAACAGTCGCTCCATGAGAAGAATAAAAAAGGAGTGTTTGATAATTTGCCAGGAGCAATGATCTCAACAGTAAGACTATGAGGTTGTCACTAGTATCATCATCCCCATCTCAGGGTTGGGGAAACTGGAGCTTAGTGAAATCGGTCAACTTGACCAAGAAAACCAGGCTACAACCCACTTAGGGCCCCAGGACCCACCCATGCTCTTAGGCTCTAAGTCTCTACATGATAAAAGCCTCTCAAACCTGTCCTCAAAAAGGGCAATTCAAATTGTAGTGGCATTTGGAGCAGGAATGACCCTAGCAATCACTAGGTCAAATCATTCTCAAACCTGTCAAGCCTCGGGGTCAGCACAGGGGAGGAACAGCAGCAAATCCCCTATAATTATCAATGTCCTTACAGACCTATACAATATAAAAATAACCCATTCCCTGTCTAACATGGGATTTCTTTTTTTTTTTTTAATATTTTTAAACATTTTATTTATTTATTTGAGAGAGAGAATAAGCAGAGGGGAGAGAGAAAAGCAGGCTCCTTGCTCAGCAGGGAGCCTGTTGCAGGACTCCATCCCAGGGTCCCAGGATCCTGACCTGAGCGGAAGGCAGATGCTTAACTGACTGAGCCACTCAACCGCCTCAAGAGAGGCTCTGTTAAGAGACAAAGAATTGAGTTCACATCCTTTGCTTCCTAGGCCTCGCAGGTCCAGTCCTTAAGGATTCAAACATGAATATGGCAGAGCAGAAAAACTGGGTGATGTATCCAGTGGCATACGGGTGGTTAATAGTCGTGCCAAATCTCTAAGAAGGTTTCTTGATTCTCGGTCAGTAAGTAAATAGCATAACCAAGTACCTTCCATTAGGACAGATGGTATTATGACAGAGAAAACACATTACTCTTCAACTTTATCACCAGGGCAATAAAGACAGGCAATAAATACTCTTTTATTGACACTTATTTTCCCTCTGTGAACTTTGACAGCCCAACCCACTGATCCTTTGGCTGGTCTAAAGACCAACTAACTACAGTGATAGTACTTCACATATAATCTCCAACATCTTCCCACTTACTGAAACATACTCGTCTGAAAAGGAAAAAAAAAAAAAGCTGTTCACACTAAAACTTCAGCAGTCCCACACTGGGAGCCCACAGGCTAGACCTGGCTGGTGGAGGTATTTTGTTTGGTCAGCAAGGTGTTTCCAACATTGTTAGATTCATTTACCACATCTTTTTCTTGCAGCATGTTTCTCTGGGTAGGCAGCAGGTGCTGTGAGGCTGGCCCCTTTGATCAAGGGGTATGCTTCCAGCTTGACGGAGTTCCCACTAGGGCTACCAGGATGTAACGCTATCTGCTGGTCCCTGTGGTTATCTGGTTCGCGGTCTCCATGTTACTGCATTAATATTAAGGCACTGAAATAACGGGACCCCATTATTTCAAAGCCATCACAGGTGACGGATATACGAATTCTGCATCAAAATGGGGCTCCTTCTATCAAGAAGAAAGGGACCACAGCAGGGTGAGGGGGGAGATGAACTGGAGATTGGGTATCGTGATTCTGGTCCTTCCTCCATCAGTACAGTACAGTATCGCTTTGATCAATGCACCTAACCTCGACGGATCATGGTTATTTCCTCATTTGTAAAATCGGAAAGTTGGAATGGCTACTTAAGATTTCCACACCCCTCTAAAAACATCCTGTGAGAGGTCTCGGACTCTGATCGTGTACAAATAAATGAATTTTTCCCAGAAGGAGGGATATTAATAAAAGGGGCACCATGAACGATTTTAGGAGCCACATAAACTAGAGTTTGATATATCATTTTCCATGTGATCTTAGGCAAATTATCTAAAACTCTGAGAGCCTCGGTTTCCTCCCCTTCATTCATCTACTCAAAGTGATTTATTAAGCATCAACTACATATTAGGTACCTTCTAAATGCTGGTGAACAAAATCAAGTCTCCACTCTCACAAAACTTACATTCTGGTGTTAAGGAGATAGAAAAGATACAAAAATATTTATAACCTATCAGCGAGGGATGGGGGGGGAGGGAATGCTATGCAAATAAATTAAGTGGGTTAAGAGGGTGAGGGAGGGGAGGGTGCATGTTAGAGATGGGAAGAGAAGACTTCTCTGATGAGACATGTGACCAGAGACTTGACCAGAGCAGTGATAAGCTCCTTTCTTCTCCATTCTTCCCCTTCTAAAGGGGCATAGTCTTCAGGACCTGTTGCAGTCCTTTGTATCAGCACCAAACATATGAAAACAAAGCAGGTCAAGGACGAGAAAGCCTCCCCTCTAATTCCATGTTTAACCACTGACAACCTATGCCTGTTAAAGCCTGTTTTTTGCCAGCCAAGTCGGAGAGCCAAATCGTTCAACTGCGTTTTGCGGAAAATCCTTTCATAATAAAGTATACTCCCAAATATATACAGGTAGTAAATATTTAAGATCTGCTCTCCTTAAAGGGCGGGTGGCAGAGTATAGAGGTTAAGTGCACAGTCTCCTTGTCAGAAAAGCCTGGATCACATCCCAGCTCCCTGTTTGCTACCTGTATGACCTTGCTCAAGTTACTTAGCCTCCCTAAATCTCAATTTTTTCACTGTAAATTGGGGCCCCACATCACTACCTCCTTTCAAAGTCAGAGTGAGACTTGAATGAGCTTATGTCCACAAAACACATGAAACTTCTCGGCTTAAAGAACAGGGCTCAATAATGTGTATCTATTTCTAACAGAGTTTTTGATTATAAGCTACCGACGTCAGCTCTGATTAAGTCCAAGACAATTTTATGAAAAACCTACTGGAACATCCTGCAGCCAAGAATCATGCCCCCAAATCAGGCCATAGACTGTGGAGGAGTAGGTGATGCAGCTCACACTGCCAAGACCCACTAGACCCTGTCCCACATTTCAGTGAAAGGAGAGCCCTGCCTCCCACCTGGCAGAGCTCAGAAAGGAGTTCCCTAAATCAGAATGGATGCTCCCATGTTGAGCAGCCAAAAGAATGGCAGGTGTTCAAGTACACCACTATTACATTCTCACTGAACCCCTTTGGAGCACCCACTAGTTTGTTTACACGGCTTCCCTCACCAAGAAAGCCCCAGCAACCCCACCCTGGAGGCTCGCTGCTCTGGGAAGCCTTCCAACCCGACTTCGCTACCTGCTTCCTCTCTTCCCCAGCTAATTCTCTTACAAGGTACCTCATTATAAACTGATTTACACCTGGACTATAAATACTCATATACAAACAGACACAAATCCTTTTGAGAGTGCACAGGGTAGAGATTAAAAACAAATGCACATGCAGTTATAAATAACACTAGCTCTGCACTAGTCATTTCGTGTGTGTGTGTGTGTGTGTGTGTGTGTGTGTGTGTGTGTATCTCAATGCACAAAAGAGGTTATAACTCCTTGTTGACAGGAAACACCATCCTTTCCTCCTGTACCTGTTGGAAGTCTTATTTCCTGTTCTTTGCCATGCTGAATATTTCCTCCCTTAAGTCTGAGAGGAAGCACAGGTTTTATTCTGAGAGTCAAAAACCTAATTTACATGCAAATATTCTTTTGTTAAGAAACATAGATTCAAGGGACTCGTGGGTGGCTCAGTGGGTTAAGCCTCTGCCTTCAGTTTAGGTCATGATCCCAGGTCCTGGGATCCATCCCGCAAAAGGCTCCCTGCTCATCAGGGAGCCTGCTTCTCCTTCTCCCTTCCACTCCTCTTCCTTGTGCTTGTGAGCTCCCTGCCCCCCAACAAATAAATAAAATCTTTAAAAAGAAAAAAGAGAAATAGATTCAAACTCCCATACAGAATGGAGAAATCAACTGGTATCAATAAATTTCAGAAAATAATGAAACACTCAAAAATTATAATAATCATTTTTTAAAAATCATTTTTACTCCTTAGTTTCAGATTTTATTTTTTAATTTTTTTTAAAGATTTTATTTATTTATTTGACAAAGAGAGAGATCACAAGTAGGCAGAGAGGCAGGCAGAGAGAGGAGGAAGCAGGCTCCCTGCCGAGCAGAGAGCCCGATGCAGGGCTCAATCCCAGGACCCCGAGACCATGACCCCGAGACCATGACCTGAGCCGAAAGCAGAGGCTTTAACCCACTGAGCCACCCAGGAGCCCCCGTTTCAGATTTAAAAAAAACACTATCTCCCATTCTGAAAAGTGGGGAATCCCACACTGTCCCAATTTTACCAAGGGGAAAAAAAAAAAAAAAAGCAGTTTTTCCCCCTCATAGATTAACATCCCCATCTTATGGGCACTATTGTTTAATGTTTTCAAAAATCATGGTGACATCTTCAGAGCTGTGACATCTCTATAGTTTTCAGGGGTAAATAAAATTAAACTACAGCCCCTATTTGATCTATAAGCCAGATGTTCCCTAAGACTTTAATAAATGCTTTCTGTACAGAGCACTTATAAATTTAAAGTAACTAAAAACCTGCAATACCGAGTCAGGCATTAACCAGGTCTACAGAAAAAGAAATATATATTTAGATCCACAGACACCAAAGGAGGAAGTCTTCCCGTGAAAGGGGTCTCTTCTTCCAGTGAGTCACAAACACATTCAGGAAACGTCTCTTGAGATCCAGAGTGGTTTGCACAGTATTGGCTACTATCATCAGGTCAGGGTCTGCCAAGTAGAAAGCAATATATATGTGAAGGGCAAAGAGAAACTGACAAGAACCCAGTGGTTCCCAGCAGGCTGCTGGCCAAGGACTGGAGACTGATCATGTCTGCCCAGGCTCCTAGCCAAGAGGAGGAAGGTCACCAGGCATCCTGAAATATGTGTGTGCAGAAGAGGCTAAAAACAAGAAGGGAGAGGCGGGTAGAGAGACGATGGAACACCAGAAAAGCAAGAGGAGGAAGTATCACTGGTATCCTTTCTTCCACGGAAAAAAAGGACATGCACGTCTGTTAAAAAAGAAGTACAAACAGAGAATGAGACAAGAGGCGAAGAACAGTTCCCATCTCTCCTCTCTTGCTCGCTTTCACATCCACCCCTGGGAATTCGAGCACGGAGGCAACATGCAGACACCACAGGCATTGGAACTCCCCTAGTCACTACCTACCATCCTTTTGGAATTATCATACAATAAGTTTATTTGGTGTTGTTACATTCATTTTTCCTCATTCAAGTAGTCCTTTTCTAGAGGCAGAGGGAATTGTGCTTTTCAGGCCAAGACACGATTGCAACACACTGCTTTTCACCATCATCTATTTGAGAACAACCTTTTTGTTATTGAACAAAGTCATCGCTGCTGGATAGAGCAGGTGGGCACTATCAATGTAGCAGCCTCAACCATTCAACCTCAAACCGTCGGTTTATCCAAATATTCACCCCAAACTATGGAAAAACATTTTACAGATTCAACAGGTTTTGTCATCTCCAAATTCTCTTCTAACGCTCTTTGGAAACCCTAAGAACAGTCAGTACGGGAGTGATCTGGCTTTTATTCAGTCTCCAGACCCTAGTCTCCAGACCCTTTGGTCTGCCATTCAGGAGTTGGGAGCTGAGACCCTGCGAGCTCTGCCCCAGCTTCTCTCCCCACTCTGGACTCAACCAACGTCTTCCTTCAAAGACCTTACTCTGTTCAACAGCACTTGCCAAGCCCATCGGACTCAGGCACCTTTCCTTTCCCAAGTGCCTCGTCTGCACACTCCTCATCCTATCTCACACTCCCTACATTCCCTGACATCCACCACGAATACATGATACAATCCCAGATTCTGATAGGAGTCCTGAGACAGTCCAGTGGTATGGGGAGAAGCGCAGCCTTGAATCCGACAACCCTATCACTTGCTGCTTAGAGAGCCTTGGGCAAACTGTCTAACCTCCTAGAGCATCCCTTCCCTTACCTGTAAAATTAAGCACAAATATCTACCTTGCATGGCTTATGAGGACCGGAAATAATATATGCAAAGGGCCAAATATTACACAATAGAGACCCAAGGGGCGCCTGGGTGGTGTAGTCAGTTAAGCATCCGACTCCAGGTTTCGGCTCAGGTCATGATCTCACGGTCATGAGATGAAGCCCACACCGGGCTCTGTGCCTGAGATTCTGTCTCTCTCTCCTTCAGCCCCTCCCAGTTGTGCTTGCTCTCTTTATTAAATAAATAAATTAAATAAATAAATAAATCTATCTTTGGGGGAAAAAAAAGATACTCATTCAACCAGGATCACGATTCAAAAAGGAAACAACACTGAGGGCCTCAAGTGCAGAGAAATACAGCCATCACAAGAGAGGCTGTGGTACCAGCTCTCAGTCCTTAGGGAGCAGGGGCAGTGCCCTTCTCACCCTCCGTGAACTTAGGGTACCATCCACTGTGCTTCACATTTTTAAAAATGTATTTATTTGACAGGGAGAGAGAGAACACAAGCAGGGGAGCAGGAGAGGGAGAAGAAGACTCCCCACTGAGCAGAGAGCTGGATGCAGAGCTCCATCCCAGGACCTTGGAACATGACCTGAGCCTAAACCAAGAGGCAGATGCTTAACTGCCTGAGCCATCCAGGTGCCCCCACTGTGCTTCACATTTAATGGCACTTTTTTAAAGAGCAACAGAAAAATATGCCTAAAATAATATGCACCAAAATGTTAACATAACTATCCTCAGGCGCTGGCATTAGAGGCAATTTATTTACTCATTTTTTAAATTTGTGCTTTCCCCTATTAACTCAGCTTTCTAGAGTGAGCAATATTACAAAAGCCATGCTCAGTGTACTCAGTAAATTTGGAGCCCCATAAATTTGGGGCAATATGCAAATATGGAGTACTCCATAAATTTGGAGCCCCAACCCCATTACACATCACATACAGAAGTTATATCAATTGTTTCCATTTTCACTCGATTTTAAATCTATCTATCCTTTCAAACTTCATCCAATTTTTCTCCTCAAGCACCTACATTAAACAACTGGACTCAAATAGTTGTTATTAAATGTGACTCCAGGAGTGCCTGGGTGGCTCAGTCAGTTAAGCGTCTGCCTTCTGCTCAGGTCATGATCTCGGGGTCTTGGCATCCAGCCCCCCATGGGGCTACCTGCTCAGTGGGGAGCCTGCTTCCTCCTCTCCCTCTGCCCCTTCCCTGCTCATGCTCTTTATCTCTTTCAAATAAATAAAATCTTTTAAAAATTTTGAGTCTAGGGCACCTGGGTGGCTCAGTGGGTTAAGCCTCTGCCTTCGGCTCAGGTCATGATCCCAGGGTTCTGGGATCGAGCCCCGCATCAGGCTCTCTGCTCAGCAGGGAGCCTGCTTGCCCCTCTCTCTCTGCCTGCTGCTCTGCCTGCTTCTCTGCCTACTTGTGATCTCCGCCTGCCTCTCTGCCTACTTGTGATCTGTCAAATAAATAAATAAAATCTTTAAAAAAAATTTTTTTTTTGAGTCTAAAATATCCCCTCAGAATTTCACTTGTGATCACAGCGAGCATAGGGTATCAAGTTCAAACTTTCTCTAGTTTCAAACCAAGTTAAAAAAAAAAAAAAAAAAAAAGAAAGAAAGCCCATGGTCCCTCAATAGATGAATGGGTAAAAAAATATGTGGTTTATATATATGCAAAGAATAGAATACTACTTAGCCAAAAAAATAATGAAATCTTGCCATTTTCAACATGGACAGATCTAGAGAGTAAAATGCTAAATGAAATAAGCCAGAGCAAGACAAATGCCATGATTTCACTCATATGTGAGATTAAAGAAACAAAACAGAAAAAGAGACAACCCAAAAAACAGACTCTTAACTACAGGGAACAAACAGATGGTTTTTACCAGAGAGGAGGAGGGTGGGGGGCAGGGGGAGCTGGGAGAAATGGGTGATGGAGATGAAGAAGGGCACTTGCTGTGATGAGCACTGGGTGTCTAGGGAAGTGCTGAATCACTATATTATAAACCTGAATGCTTGTGCACTGTTGCTGGGAATGCAAATTGGTGCAGCCACTGTGAAACAGTATACGGAGGTTCCTCAAAAATTTACAAATGGAGGGGCGCCTGGGTGGCTCAGTGGGTTAAAGCCTCTGCCTTCCAGCACAGCTCGTGATCTCAGGGTCCTGGGATCGAGTCCCACATCGGGCTCCCTGCTCAGCGGGGAGCCTGCTTCTTTCTCTCTCTCTCTCTCTAGCTGCCTCTCTGCCTCCTTGTGATCTCTGTCAAATAAATAAAATATTTTTTAAAATAAATAAATAAATAAATAAAAATTTACAAATGGAACTACCCTATAATCTAGTGATCTCACTTTTGGGTATCTTCCCAAAGAATAAGAAAACAGTAATCCCAAAGGATATGTGCATTGCTCTGTTTATAGCAGTGTTATCTATAGTAGCCAAACTATGGAAGCAGTCCCAGTGTCCAGTGAGAGATGGATGAATAAAGAAGCTGTGGTCTACAAATACAAGGGAATATTATTCAGCCATAAAAAATAAAATCCTGCCATTGCAACAACATGGATAGCTCGAGACAGTATAAATGCTCAGCAAAATAAGTCAGTCGGAGAAAGTCAAATACCATATGATGTCATTCATATGTGGAATTTAAAAAACAAGTGAACAAGGGGTGGGGGGGACATACCAAGAAACAAAAACAAAAACCCAGACTCTGAACTACACAGAACAAACTGAGAGGAGGTGGGATGGGGGATGGGTAAACTACGTGACAGGGATGGAGAGTACACTTATCTTTTTTTTTTTTAAAGATTTTATTTATTTTATTTGACAGAGATCACAAGTAGGCAGATAGAGAGAGAAGGAAGCAGGCTCCCTACTGAGCAGAGAGCCCGATGTGGGGCTCGATCCCAGGACCCTGGGATCATGACCCGAGCCAAAGGCAGAGGCTTTAACCCACTGAGCCACCCAGGTGCCCCGAGAGATAAGCACTGAGTAATACATGGAATTCCTGAATCACTACATTGTATACTTGAAAATAATATAACGTTGTATGTTACCAATACTGGAATTAAAATTAAAAATATAAACTAAAGGGCCACCTGAGGGGCTCAGTTAAGTGTCCAACTGTTGATTTCGGCTCAGGTCATGATCTTGGGGTTATGGGATCAAGCCCCACATTGGGCTCTGTGCTCAGAGCGGTCTGCTTGAGATTTTCTTTCCTCCTCTCCTTCTGCCCCTCCCCCTTTTCACTTTCTCTCTCTCTCTCTTAAATAAAATCCTTAAAAAAGAAATAAATTTTAAAGAAAAGGAAATAAACCCAAGAAATCCCACACTGTATTTTAAAGGAGGTCTCATTATTTTGACATTTATATTTTTTCTTATAGCAGGTATCTATAGTCACTTGTAGTTTTACTATTTTATGTATTCTTTCATATATTATACAAGTTTACAAGTGGAAGATAGAGAAATTCTCCTTTTCAAACTGAAGTGGCAATAGTGGGCCTATTGAAATAGAAAGGAAGATTGCATATCATGGGTAACTTTCTTCCTGCCTTCCAGTAGAGGACCTTCATGATAATGAGTGATGGTACCATGTCATAATGTAAAAAAATAAACTTCCAGAAAAAAAGGGGATACACACTGGAGGGTAGCTAAATTATTTGAAAAACTTCTTACACCATGTACTTCATATTAAAAGGAGAATCATCCAGATGAAGCTAAAAAAAAATGAGTGTGAAGTCGTAACTCCTATTTTTTAATGCCCTCCCCTCCCCCTCTCCTCTGCTGTAGGCTGCCAAACCAACACACACTCCTCCCCCCTCACCCCATCTGCCTACAGCAGCAGGAAACACTCTCTCCCCAAGGACCCATCATGTGCTTCCCCTCCAGATAGATCTCAACCTCTTCAGGACTTCCTGGATTCACATGGAGTGGCTGCTTTCCACTCAATTCCAACCCTGATGCTGTCACTTTTCAAGATTTCCCAGTACAGAAACCCTACCTCTTCAAATCATAACATTCACAGAGCCACAGTATTTCAGAGATGTCAGAAGTTAGAAACCTTGAAAACTCTCTAGTTAAGTGGTTCTCAAATTTAACAGACTTGCTCTTAAGAGAATACATATTTTATCATCTCTGCCTTTACCGTACTAGAGAGAAATTTTGATCATAAAATTAATAAGATATATGTGTATGTGCATATGCCCTTTTATCATAATATTAAGGAAAAATAAATTTAAAACATGATGTATTTCAGTAAGTGGATGTCCAGATATTAAAAGACATAAGGAAGTAGTCAACTGCTTAGATCTCCTTATAATGAGTAGGTTTAGATTGGGGGGGGGGGGACAAGATCAGAAAAAATTCTCCCTTAAAAAAAAAAACAAAACAGAAAATAAGAGTTCAAAAGGATCAGTGGCACATGGAATTAAACACTTGAGTTAAGATAAGCATAAATGAGTGGGGCCCGGGTGGCTCAGTCAGTTAAGCATCTGAATCTTGATTTTGACTCAGGTCATGATCTCAGGGTTGTGAGACTGAGCCCCACGTGGGGATCCGCACTCAGTGCAAAGCCTTCTTGACCCCCTCCTCCTGCTCCTCCCCTCTCTCTCTCAAATGGATAAATAAAATCTTAAAAAAAAAAAAAAAAGCAGAAATGAAACATTTTTACAGGACATTCTTCAGGAATGCCAACTGGGTCATTCTAAAGGCATGAAGGCCACCAGACAATTCTGTGTTTGGCAGGACTGTCCTGAAACCGCAGGGTATCTACCACAAGGGCAGCCTGCCTTACAAACAATGAGATGGTATAAACAGTCCCACCAATTCCCCAAATGCCCTTTAGAGGGCAATACTGCCCCCACTGAGAAGCACAGACACAGTTCAGCTCTCTTCACCCTCATTTCGTCTTGGAGAACACAGAGGCCCTGTGAGGCTAAGTGATTACACTCACAGCAGGTTACTCACAATGACACAGCCGGTTTCAGAAACTAGTATCACCATCAAGGCATCCGCACTTGTTCCCTCCCCTCTTTCTCCGGGCCGGCCGGCCGCTGGCTCAGATTTTTCACCCCTACACTCTGCAGCCATCAGCCTTAGCATTTCAACAACTGTGTCACTCTGCCCCCACACCTCACACATCCCCGCCCATCCCCAAACTCTGTATGCTGACTTGTCCCCATCGCACATCACGTCTCGTTCACGTGGTCACAGCCTAAGCTTTACTAACTCAGATCACAAAGATTTCTAATTCAGCGTTCCCCATCTTGAAGCAGAGCCGACCTCCTGACAGTCTCCGGGACCTTCCAGCTCCCGGCCAGCTCATTGTCAGCTCCTCTCCTCTCCCACCTCCCTCTCAGCACCCAGGAGAACCCATTCTATGGTGCTCCCTCTGCCCAGCTGGGCAGACGTACCTTCAGTCTTATTTTAATGCCCCACTCACCCCGTGGGCTTTTTCCTTTGTCCTTACTTCATAAAAATGGGAAGTATGTTAAAGTCCACACCTAAGCAGATCTGTGATCCTTCGTATTCATCAACTTCAATATACCTCTATTCAAAGCAGGGTTTTCTTACTGATGGCTTGAAAATTTCTTTCAATGGCTGCCCCAAATCTGCTGTAATCCCTGATCTAATCCCCCTACAGAGTCAATGCCTACTGTTTGTCCAATAATCAGGCAATAAGTTATGAGGATGCCCCCTGCCGATGTCTCTGTTCATGCCCTATGTCCAAGAGAAATGCCCTCTTGAGGAAAAAGGAGTTTTAGATTTCCTTCAGAATCTGGTTCCTATTAATATCCTCAAGGAAGCCTTCAAGCTCTGGCCCATATTGATCTCGGAATTCTCCAATTACTGATAATGACAGATTATTTTCAGAGATGAACACCATCTTTAGATGACCTAGTCAAATCATTGTATTGTTCAGATGAAGGAACTGGGATCCATGGAGGTGAGGAAACAGTCTCCTATCCTAGAGCTGGTGGTTTTCAGACACGCTGCAGCTCCATTCTGTCCCTTCCTGCCCACTTTCTTTCAAATACACCTATGAGTAACATTTACGCCACATTCCCCATCTTCCCTCCACACCACCCCCCCCCAAAAAATAACTTTTTTTGTTTAAAAACATGCTTTTGGATAAATTTGAGATTTATTTTACTTTGCTTCCTACTGTCATTCATTCAGTACTTAAAATGGAAATGTTTTTATTTGTTACATATTTTCATACTACATGGAAATTGCATGCAAATATCCAGTTTCTATTTTCCCTTGTTCATTTCGTTTTGTTTGTTTGTTTTTTAAGTCAAAACCACCTCCAGTTTGCTTTCAAGGATAATCTAGCCATGCCAAGTGATCTTAAATGGAGCAACCAAATGAGTATCTCAAATAAAGCTTTTATTTTTTTTAAGTTTTATAACATTTTGGTTTCCAACCAGGTTTATTTTACATTTGTTTTTCCTCTATTTTATAACTATATAGGAAGGATGAAGTACAGAAAATCACAATATTGAATCTGAAATCATTTCTTAAAGTTCTGCGGCATGGCTTTCTTGCCTTAACCACTATTAATTAGTCAGCAGTGATTCACACAGCTCAGGATAGCTGTCTCCTTGCAATTTCTCAGCCCTCAGTCATTTGGGTGATAAATGCCTTAAATGACTGGATTACTTACATTCGTTCCAAAAACTTCTTTTCACTATTTGCTTTTTTAAAATCAATGTGCCATCCGTGGATTCATTTTAATGGTATCTGAAGACAACCACAGCCAAAACCCAGAAGAACAACCCATTTCAGACGTGCCGGTAAATATCACTCTCCTGAGTGCACTTCATCAGCCTTAAAAATCTGATATTTCGATCCTTTGAAGAACTTCTATCCTTCAAAGTTATTTTATGCTCTATTTTAAACACAATCAAAATGTGGAAAGAGAAAGTGATAGTCTCCCGAAGCCACTCAACTGAATGACAAAATAGGAAAAGGTTTCAAAGATACTGGCTGAAATTTCATTTTCTTAATCTCCAGACCCACAAAGTAATTCACATTCACTCCTCTCTTTGAAAGAGGTTTTTAGTCACTGATCTGTTTTTAGCTTCTTCTCAACCCTGCTTCAAGCTTTTCATCTCTCCATCATTAAGGAAAAGCACCTTATTGAAGTATTTTATAAACTGTCTAAAAATTTTCAATTACCTATTTTTATCTGCATGAGAAGTGTTCAGTGAAATTCTCATTACAGCCATCCGATATGGAAGCAAACTAGTGTCAGATGCTAACTAAGCAGGTGATACTCACGAAAATCTGTAAAACATGTCTCTGACACAAAGCAGTGAGGCCACAAGCTGCCTGCCTAGCTCTATTATTAAGTGTAATCTTGAATATGTCACTTACCTCTCTGACCTACTTCTTTCCTTATAAGTCAAGGGAGTAGCGAATGTGAACATCATATTTATATGTTTCCAAACCCTACGGTGCTAGGAAATTACCAAACAAATCGACATTTTTCTGTTACATGCCTAAATGAAGAAAATGTATTTTTCTTAAATACACACACACACAGTTGGCCTCTCCTGAGAGCTAAACTAGGACTCTCTTTTATGTATAACATCAGCACATCATTGCATATTAAATGTGGTCAATTGAATCTATAAATAATCCCTTTCATTTTCATAAGGTGTCACTTCTACTTTTCATTTTTTAAATGTTGACAAAATTGCTAGTAAAAGAGCAAAATAGCCAAGAGGGAATAACAATCACAATGACGCCAGTAGTTTCCCCTTATTGAGCTCTCACTGTCAGCTGAACTCGGTTCAGCATTTGCATGGTGTTTTTGCATTTCCTTCTCACAACAACCTTACTCTTCTGATTTGCCAGTTGAGGAACAGAGGGACAAAGTGGTTAAGGAACTGAACAAGGTTATACCCTCTGCAGAAGACCTGGATCTGGCCATGCATCTTCTGCTCACGCAGTTGGTGAACCCCTTCACCTTCCAACCTCGAATTAAAGAGGCTGAGTGACAATATGAAGGTTAGTTCAGTCTGACACGGGCTACGGGTCCCTGGAACTCAACGTCCACATCTACAATGAAAATGGATGTTGGAACAGCTTTAGCACTCCACTACCTGGTGTTGTAATCTGGACAACTCCATGTAAGTATTTACCACAGACATCCAAAAAGATTGGCATTTCTCTCAGGAGCTTCTCTCCCAGCACAGCTACCTGCTGCTCTTTTCCTTAATTTATACAAATGGATCTATAATCAAGGAAGCAGCCTTGGTTCCCAGACCTAAGAGATATGAGAAAGTATTTCAGAAGGAATGAGAAACAGAGACTTGTTTTTTCCATACCTCTTGTTTCTTTTATTATCAATCCCCTTCCCTATGTCCTGAGGACTACCTGTACTGCCAATCAATTGTTCTCAATGCCAGTCCAACTCCCACTCCAAGTTCAACCAACAGCTACCCACACCACCCTATGCCACTCCACTCTGCTTGTGCTTGCCCCACCACTGAAGGAGCAATCAGATCCCATCTAAGGACTGACCAATAAGGGGCCAGCGATTTTTTTTTTTTTTTTGAGAGAGAGAGAGAACACACTTGCGCACATGCACAAGCAAGTGGGGGAGGGAAGGGGTGGGAGGAAGGAGAGAGACTCCACACCCAGCATGGAACCCAACATGGGAATCAATCTCATAACCCTGAGATCATGACCTGAGCCAAAATCAAGAGTAATAGATGTTTAACCAACTAAGCCACCCCAGCGTCCTGACAGAGACCATTTTTAATGGCAGCTCTCATTTCTGATACAAGTATAAAACAGATCGACCCAAAAAACCCTGGTTGGTACCATTGAGGTCGGGCACTTGATGTGGTATATCAAGCGTAAGGCTCTGATTCTCTCCTGGATACACTCCAGAGGATGTTGTTGAATGGTGAGAAACATGGGAGAGAATGGAGAGAGCAGATGAGGCCAAGCTTCCTCACACCTGACATGGTCGGTCAGTGTTTCTGTGGCAGACGGGAAATACAGCTATGGCAATTGTAGTCAATGTTTGCTTACACATGAAAGTGGTAAGTACTGTTCATTCTATAAGTGTTCAATCACACACACACACACACACACACACACCTTGCACCATGAGCTGCAGAGGGACCAACAGGTCAAATACTACCTCTAGAAACTACAGTACGGAGTCATCCATTAAATACAGTTTAAGGTACTCCTTGAATCTTCACAAGTGTGTGAAACCACCAAACTATCCCAAATCAACCAGCGACTCAAAAAAAATAAAATAAAAAAATAAAAAATTGTGTGCATGCCATGAATCTGCTTATCATGCCCTTGCCATCTCCCAAGTCAGAGCTCATGTTAAAAACAGTCCTTTACAATCTTTTATGAAGATGGACTCATCTGTGGGGTTCCAAATAAGTACTATACTTTGTAGAATTTTAATATTAGACTGTTGCATTAATATTTTTTTTTATAAGATTTCATTTACTTATTAGAGACAGAGAAAGAGAGAATGAGCAGGAGCAAGGGCAGAGGGACAAGCAGACTCCCTGCAGAGCAGGGAGCCTGACATGGGGCTCGATCCCAGGACCCTGAGATCATAACCTGAGCTGAAGTCAGACATTTAACTGAGCCACCCAGGTGCCCCTGTTGCAGTAATACTTTTCAGAATGCCTAAATAAAAAAATAAATAAAAGGCATGCAGCAGGCACTTTACTTAAAAACACTCATCAGGGATTCCAGGTTCTGTTTCTTCCATCACCAGCTGTGTGTGAGTAACCTTGACCGCCATTAAACATTCATCACTTGGGGTTCCTGGGTGGCTCAGTCATTAAGCGTCTGCCTTCGGCTCATGTCATGATCCCAGCGTCCTGAGATTGAGCCCCGAATCGGGCTCCCTGTTCAGCAGGAGGCCTACTTCTCCCTCTCCCACTCCCTCTGTTTATGTTCCTTCTCTTGCTGTCTCTCCCTCTCTGTCAAATAAATAAATAAAATCTTTAAAAAATAAAATAAAAAATAAAATAAACATTCAACAGTGACTGTAGGTTCTGTTCTTGGTTCCATTACCAGCTGGATGTGGGTTCCCTCCGACCACCATTTTAGCTCTCCCAACCTTTGTCTCCTCATGTGGAAAAGAGTTAAGCCAAAGGACATTTGAAGTCCCCAGGATTAAAACGTAAAAGCATCACCCTTGAAAATCATTTAAGAAACAGTGATTTATCTGAAAACAGATGAAGAACTGCTTGTGCATTTTTTTAATTCAAAAGTGGTGGGGGTTGGGGGGAGTACCTGGTGGCTCAGTCAGTTGGGCATCCAATTCTTGAGCTCAGCTCAAGTGTTGAACTCAGGGTCATGAGTTTGGGCCCTGTGTTGGGCTCCACACTGAGCATGGAGTGTACTTTAAAAATTTTTAAAAAAGGAAAATAGAATATTCAGAGGCAATAATACCATTGAATTTTTATATCTCTGAACCAAATAAGTAAATCACAAGGCCAGATCTGAAACTCTATTAAGAGATTGTCAAGGTCCTAGTGCCAAAGGTTGAATTTAAATAGTTACTTTCATTAGCCAATATATTCATTACCTTTTTTTATTCATAAAAGTGATACTTTTAATTATGAGTAGCTAGTTTTAGCTGTTCTGGTGAACGGTTACTTTCACTAAGCATAACAACTCAAAAATTCTGGCTCTCAGAGAAATAAGGTGCTGTTTTAAAGCACTTAGAGCCTACGTCTTCGTTAGATTAGACGTACATGGCTATTCTTCAAACTCCTAGAGCCAGCCTAAAATCGAATGTTGAGTGCTTGGGGAGTACTCGTTGACAGACAAAAAAACAGCAATGATGAAAACACTGTTCAGAATCTTGTTACTAATAAGAGAGAGAGGCTCTCTGGTTCTTTCCCTGGACGCATATTCCCCATCTTCTTGTCTCTTCCCAATGCCATTCAGGATTTGCTTCTTCCTAGGACCATGATTCTTTGTCCCTGCAAAAACCTTTGCTCCCAAAATCCAAAACTCCATCAAAGCTAGGAGTAATTTTAATGTGAGAAGGGAAAAAGGAATACAAGATAGCAGTAACTTAAGGATAAAACATAAAACTTCTGTATGTGGAGCGCCTGAGTGGCTCAGTCAAGCCGTCTTTGGCTCAAATCATGATCCCAGGTCCCTGGGATTGAGCCCCCACCCAGGGCTCTCTGCTCAGCAGGGACTCTGCCCTTTCCCCTCCCCCTCACACTTATGCATGCACTCTCTCTGAAATAAATAAAAACAAAGCAAAAACTTGTGTAGGAGTACTATCGATATTTTGTTTACCAATTACGTTTCACATTTCCACAAAGTAGAATTAAGCCCATGGAGATAAGAAAATGAAAAGGTAATCTGTGTATACAAGAACACTAGGCTCCCCATGGGGGAGGGAGGGCATTCCCAAGGGTGGAAGAAGGCAGAATCAAACTATGCCCCACTGAACCCCTGGGATCCATATAGGTGGGCCCTTTCCCATCTCTCCAGCAATGTTTACACAAAGCATGAAATAAAATTCCACCTTACTTCTCTGGGCATGTATTTGAACCTAAATGTATCATTGGCTGAAAAGCTGCAGTTCTCCATCAATCTTTCTTCTAAATCCAGGGTGACACGTGTGTGCTGAAGAGAAACTGCACAGGTAAAGATGTTGCTCACACACATCCAACGCACTCGACAGATGCCCAGCAAGAGGCAGGAGTCACTGATGAAACTCCTGCAACCTACACGTCTTCTGATCACCTGCTCTGCACTAGTGTCTTTTCTAGGCACTGGGGATACAGCAGTGAACACAACAGACAAAAATCCCTGTCCTTGTGGAGCAAATACACTGCAGTTTGGAAAACAAAACACCTATAAAAAGGAACCTGGGGAAACACCATGGAAACTTTAATATGGATTGCGTAGTAGACCATAATTATCGCTGGTGTGACCATAGTCTAGTATAGTGGTTTTCCAACTTGTCTGCACGTTGAAATGTGCTGAGAGATTCAACCGGTCAATCAATCAGTCAATCCGGATGCCACTGACCTATCCGAGAATTGCAATTTAATTAGTCTGGAGTATGGCTTGGGTTTTGGAATTTTAAACTTCTTTAAATTAAACCTCTGAATCCAGATGTCGGATTTATGTGTATTCATTTGCCACTTTAAAACATTTCTAAGTGCTGACATATTTCACCAGAAAAGTGGGGGAAACGGAATCAGTCATCGTGTTCACTAGATTGTCTTAGAGAAGCTATTGTTCCTGAGTACAAGATTCAGCAGTTCCCAAGCAGAAAACTACTTCCAGAGGCCAGGAACGGTTCAGAATTCACCAAATGAATTGTTCATTTGAGCTTCCTACAATCATTTTACTATAAACTCCTTTTGTTTCAGCACTTGTTTTATAATGTTTTTAAAAGTTTTAGTTCAAAACCATCCCATCTTCGAAGGAACAGTGCCTCACTGATGTTATTCTGAGTACCAACTGCTTCTGTAGAAGGCTGGAGGCACAGAATACATTTGGATTTTATCTATACTGATCCAAAAAACACACTTCAAAGTACATTTTTAAACAAATCTTTACATTTAATCTGCCCTAATTTGCCTCTTTCTCCTAAAGATGTAACAAAATGTTCCAATTAATATTATAGAATCAGTCCATTCTTGTGCCATCTGTCATCTGGACAGCTATTATTCATAAGGGAAACTGTAGTTATAATTCATTATTTATATCTTACCAACTTGATTTTTTTTCTTGGCAAGAACATAAAAAGGAATAGTGAGAAATAATGCTGGAAAAGCAGCCTGGAGCCCTGATTAAGAGACAGCCACACTTAAGCATGTGCTCATCTGTAAAGTGCTTACTAAGAACCTACTATGCACCCAGCCATATAGATAGCATCAGGAACAAGCCAAACAGGATCCCTAATGTGGTCATGCTGGGAATACAGACAAGCATGCATCACACAGTTAAGAATGTTGCTTCGGGGCGCCTGGGTGGCTCAGTGGGTTAAAGCCTCTGCCTTCAGCTCAGGTCGTGGTCTCAGGGTCCTGGGATGGAGCCCCGCATCTGGCTCTCTGCTCAGCAGGGAGCCTGCTTCCCTTCCTCTCTCTCTGCCTGCCTCTCTACTTACTTGTGATCTCTGTCTGTCAAATGAATAAATAAAATCTTTAAAAAAAAAAAAAGGATGTTGCTTCTGAAAAGTTAATAGGATGATCAGAATTAAACTAGACTAGGCTTGCATCAAAAATGTAGTATGTACAGAATAAAAGGAGATTCTTTCTGGAAACTAAATTTAATAGTATAGTCCTCCTGGCCCAGCTGCTTTCCATTTCACTTTTCTTCTCCCTACTGTCCTAGTTCCATGTGACTATAAATTACTACAGCCTAGTGGCTTAAGATCTATTCTCTCATAATTCTGGAAGCGAGGCATTCAAACTCGGGATCACTGGCGCCAAGGTGACAATGAAGCTGTACTCCCTCCAGATCCATCCCTTGCCTTCTCCCAGCATCTGTTGGTAGCAGCATTCCCTGGCTCTTGGCTCAGGATGCCTGACTTCAGTTGGGACCTGCATTTTCACGTGCCTTCTGGGCGTGTCTGTGAAGTTGCCCTCTTCTGTCTTTTCTAAGGATGATGGTGATTGCATTTGGGGTCCGCCTGGATAACCCAGAGCATCCTTCCATCTCAAAATCCTTAAATGAATTGCATCTCCGAAGACCCTTTTTCCAAATGAGGTAACATTCACAGATTCTGAGAATTAGGGCCTTAAATCTTTAGGAGTCTTTATCACAGGGCCACAACCCACATAGAAAGACAAAGAGAGAAAAAGGACAAGGGGAGAAAAGCCAGCTTGACTAAAACAGAGCATTTACAGTGTGCTCTGCTCCAAACACATCTGAAGAGTTCTCAGGCTTCTATACAGGCCCCGAAATGCAAGGCTGTTTGCTCCTCTGCTACATCCGTTTTTCTGCTACATCCCTATTTATAGGGATAATTTAGTTAAATGAGATGGGAAAGGACCATACACACTAAAAGTAATATTTACCATTTTTCTCTCTTCTGCCTCCTTAGTCATAACCTCAAATATCTTGGCAAAACAGCTCCTTTAAGTTTCACTTACCCATTTCAGGACTCTGGCTTGTTTCTTTACTATATTCAGTATGGGGAGAAAGAGCCCAAAAATGTTCAGCAAGGCAGCCCAACACAGAGCTGGTTCTTTGGAATCTTTAGAACCATAGTTTTGGTGGAACTCTGCAGCCAGAACTTACCTAGTCTCTAGAATAAGAAAAGTGACATGGGCATTCATGCTGGGGACATTCAGCTATAGCCACTCTTTTATAACTACAGAAGTTTTGGCTGCAGATACTTAAGTCTAAGGTCAGGGGTGCCTGGCTGGCTCAGTTGGTAGAACACAGAACTCTTGATCTCAGGGTTGTGAGTTTGAGCCCCATGCTGGGGGGGTAGAGATTACTTTAAAAAGGAAAAAAAGTCTAAGGCCAAAATCATATGGACAAGAAGAGTGGAAGAGAGAAACCTCCAGATTTCCAGGAAAAGAAAAAAAAAAGAAAGATTTCAGTCAAATCACAGAGGAGGTATTATGCCTTTTGTACTTTAGCAATTCCACTGCTTGGAGGCTAGGCCAAATCTTTGCTTTCCTGACCAAGCCATTTGACTAGAACAATAGCACAGACCAATTTAATCCTGCCTGCCTCGTTATCTGGTCACCCAGATATGGAAAAACTGTTATTCTAGAATCCACTAAGCCAGTGATCCTTAGCTAAAATTCTCATTCAGAAGTATTTAAGATTGTTAATACATAAGGTCGAACCCGAAAAATGAAAACATTTTGATGTAAAATATTTCACATGAATCAATAATAGCGTGTATACAAGCCCCATCTCCTTTCTTCCCACTCCAGACCTGCACCCATTACATAAATGCTTAGCCTTTCAAGCAGGAATAAAGACACACCTCATATCCTAGGACACCATTACAAATGTATTTCCACTTTATTTAAACTAATAACATTTTTTGCTTTCATAAAAAGAATAAACAAAACATTTCACTGTTGCATTGGCTTAAAATACAGCCACAAGAAAGCAAACGCAAAATGAATAATAAACTAAAACCCACAGTTTACTCAAGGGTTACTTCATGTAGGGCAAGCACCATGGGACAATCTAAAGACATTAAAAAAAAATTTAAATTTCACTCTCTTGTGCTATAAGAGTATGGTGAGCAATCTCATGAGTTACATAATCTATATATGATAATAGATTATCATTTATCAGCTTGCCTCAGATAGCCGATGTGACAGGCAGCTAGCTTCCTAATGGGTACTGTGTCTCCTCCATTATCTCATCATGCAGTATCTTTCCACAGCAGTGAAAAACCTGCATTCTCTTACAGAACTCGTTGTAACTTACTAAATTTAAAATGCAACAATTGTGCCCGTAGAACACACTGAAATTACAGAATCACAGAATTTTTAAAAGGCAGGGCCCCTGGAGATTATATGAAAGCAGACACTGCATCAATCCCTATCATATTTTCTGGACCAAAGTCCTTCCGTCCCTCCTCTCGCCTCCGCAGTTTTGGTTGAAGCAAGGCAAGGACAATGTTGGTGTAAGTATGAAGGCATGTCAGATCACCAACAAGAGAACCCCAGCTTTGGAATATGAAGCAACCTGTCCAATTTCTCTTTGCTGAGCCAGAATACGGTAACAGGACTACTGATGCACACTTGTCTCATTTCCATGTGGCCTTGGGCTACTTCCCTCTGGCCTTGGGCTACTTCCCTTTCTGGACCAGTCCCCAAAGCAATAGAGGAGGTCTAGGAACCAAACAGCAGCACAAGAGGAGTCAATTTGCACCAACACAGGGTGCAAATGAAATCTCCTGGACAACCACATGTCGTTATGTGTGGATAGCAGTGGAAATATAGATCGCTGATGCCAGTGTTTGAGAGTCAGATTCTTTCATATTTGGGTAACACATTAGGCTGACACCTTAGGGACACAAAGAAAGATGATTGTGCCCGCAAACACTGTCACATAACCAGCAATCGCGGACTGATTGTACAGCGTGTACAGGGCATGTCTCACATTAGCGAGATGTGGAGATGTGGGGATAGAGAAAACATCATGTCCAGTGCTTTTACGGTTAACATTCTAGACACATACAAGAAATGTACACCTGTAGCTGAGAACACAAGGGACTACACAATAAAATACAAAAGAGAATGTGGTGTTCTTGAAGACCTCGCTTGCATAAAGCATTTTATCAAAGAAAAACTTGTAAAAACACATTTTTATCAAAGGACATAGCTCGATAATATTACTATTTCCCATTGGCTGTTTTATTTCTCTCTCTCCTGCCTCTGCATCTCCTTTCCTTTTTTTTCCTTCTTCCTATGGTTTAAAGTAGTTATTTCCAGTCTTGCCTACTCCAGGAAAAATTAAAAAATCACTTTGGGGTGAAGGGAATCAACACAAGAGTTGCAAACTTTTTATTTGCCAAAGAACAGCATTTTCAGAAACGCTTTCACTAGCTGCACACCAGCAAAGACACTTGATCACATAAAAGAAGGTGATCACATTCATTTCAGTATAAGCCACCAATATCAGAGCCTTTCATATTTGGTAAGAAGTGTGAATCATAGGGGCGTCTGAGTGGTGCAGTTGGTTAAGCGTCCAGCTCTTGGTTTCAGCCCAGGTCGTTATCTCAGGGTCATGGGATTGAGCCCGCCCCGGGCTCTGCGCTCAGCAGAGTCTGCTGAAGACTCTCTCCCCTTCCCCCTCAGCCCCTCCCCCCTCAAATAAATCAATCAATCTTTAAAAGAAATACATAAAAAGAAATGTACATTACAGCGCGAGGAAGACACCACATAACAAACTGGAGAGAGAGACTCTAAGGGATCAAAAAAGTAACAAAGACCAGGCTGCGGATGAGGAAGCCGCTCCCTGCTTCAAGGTTCTCACCAGGGCCAGCCTGGTTTACGTTTAACAACGCAACGCAAGAAGCAAGGCGTATCTCTATCTGCGAAACCAGGAATGGATGAGGGGAAGGAGGACAGCACCAAGAATCTTAAAAACGATGCTGGGAGAATTGGGAAGTAATACAGAGGTGTTACCATGGGAGGGGTTTTGCTCAGAATGCGAGGCTGAGAAAATACCAGTGAGAAAATGACTTTTTAGACTGTGGATTGGAAAGTGCAGGAGCTAGAGGCCAAGAAACAGGCATTGACAACGTGAGATGGTTGAAGTACAGATTAGGGCTGGAGCAGCTAATAAATAAAGTGCCTATCTCAGAAAGTTTGTGGGGCAGGGGCATAACAAAGCTCAGTAAGGGGCTCCTTGAGCAGGCCTGGGGAGGGAGATGTCAGTGATGACTCAGATGTCACAAGTGGAGAAAATGCAGGCCAGCAACAGGACCGCCAGTAGCACAGAGGAAGTAAGAGAGGAGGAAATGATGCATAAGATAGCTAAGAACCACTATAAATAGCTCCAAGTCTGTGGTCTCTCCAGCAAGAAGGCATGTGTGAAACAGTCGGCATTCTACACCTTGGTTAAAATTTAACTGGGAAAATAACAACCTATTAATGACACAAACTGTTACTTTCCACAAACTGTTGCTTTAGCATGGATGTCTAGGAATGTGCCTGTAGGGGAAAAAAAAAAAAATACCAAGGGAAAGTTAAGCTCAATAGTGCCTAGCCGTGGAGCAGTGGTATAAAGGACCTTTCATTTTCTTCTTTGCACTTTTATTTCTCCAAATTTCCTCTAATGGGAACGCTATTTTGCTGGTAGAATTTCTGGAACTACATAACTAAATAGGTTAGAATGCTGTGTGTTCATTTGTAAGTATCTTGGATACACACACACACACACCCACGACCTGTCCACCTACTTTAGGTATCATAGAGCTTTTAGCACACTGGGAGCACTTCAAAAACAGCACGAATACACCCACAGACATTAATGGTCTGCCATCTGGTGACTCTCACATACGCCACAGGTATCAGAAGTATGCCGATTCACCATACTTCAGCCACACGAATCACTAAAGCCAAGAGATTTCTGCCCACTATGTGAGTTATTTAACCTAAAGCCTGACACTCCCAAGGACCAATCTCACAAAGAATATTTCACTGAGATCTGTAAAAAAAAAAATCCTTCTAGAATTATGTTAAGATATCAGCCTTTAAGATTTTCTAGTATTAAATAAGGCACCCCATGGTGATAAAGAAGTGGAATGGATATTTCCAAAGAAAATTGGGCAAATCCAATATGCAGGGTCACTGAAACAGACAACGGTCATTATTCCTCCCCCAAACCCCGCCCATGGACTATGGCCATGCAACAGTGATTAAGACAACAGGCTCTGGAAACCAGAGTGCCAGCATTCTGAGCCTAACTCTACGACCTTCCTAGTATGTTGCCTTGAGCAAATCTCCTAACCTCCATGCCTCAGTATCCTCAACTGTAAACAGAGACCGTGATGATACCCACCTTCATGATATTGTGAAATATACAGGAGTCAAAATTCATATACAGGACATTGTGAAGCACACACTACAGTACTAGGCAATGACAGGACACTGTACAGAAGTTAACCAGTATCTTTTCACCCTAGAGTGAGGTGCTGAAAAAGCCTCAACTTTCTCAAAACGTATACTTAGATGCAACCAAAGACTGGGCAAATGATGTTGGAAATCATTGGACAGTTTTGCTATATTCAAAAATACAAAGTTACTTTTTTCTTTCCCACTTCCTCTTATTTTCCCTCCTGACCTACATACAGAGATGAACACATCTGATACTGGAGTTCCGCAAAATTAACGTCATCCCAAGAGTAAGAGGTCTGGATGGGTTTTTTTTTCCTCCAGCTATATCATGCTCCTCCCTGCTCAAGCCCTCCCCTAGGACACCAAGGAAAATTGTTTACTCAAAAACCCAATGTGTTGACAACGACTTTTAAAATCAAAAGCAAGTTGACTCACTGTAAAAAAGTCTATAGTAAAGGAAAATTAAATAAATGTATATTTCACAAAAGGCTCTAATAACTAGATCTCCCGTCGTGCAACCCAGTCTCTAGGAGCCCACACTCTGATTATTTCCTCGAGTCACCTCTTGGGATAAAAAATCTTTTCTCAGCAGGGCCATCCACTTATGGATGAAGTGTCAGCACAAACTGAAATACATACTTCCATGAGAGCCAACTCCCCCCAACCCCCAGCCATGCGCACGCACGCGCGGACACACACACACAGTGGTAACTGCTATCTCCCTGGACCATGGTGTCACCTATATTTGCCCTCTGCAGACTGGGCTGCTCATCTCCTGGGGAGCTTGTCTTTTCCCAGTCATTCACACAAGCTTTCTGAGAATTCTACTTTCTATTATTAGGGAGCCCTAGAAAGCCCACCCCCCCGTCTGGGCAATGACTTTGGCTTCTACCCTAGCACAGTAACAGTAAGATGCCAGGCCAAAGTTTCCCCCATTGGGTAACATGCCAGAGGCATATCCAGAATTCTCTTGGCTCCTCATATAAAACTAACTTCTTTCAAGCTCAGCCTTTTCTCTGGGATACCAAGAAAGCCAACCACCTGGATATTCCAGCAAAATATGGCCTGAAAACTTCCCAAATTCTCAGATTTTCAACCCTTAAGTATTTATAACAAACTTCTGGTTTTCTCCAGATTCCCATTTCTTTCATAAGTCAGGGGAGTTGCCTTGTCAACTTTCACTGAATCATCTCCCTTTTAAAAAAAAAAAAAAAAAAGACTTTTAAGATTATATTTATTTACTTGAGAAAGAGGAGCATGAATGGGAGGCATGGAAGGGGCAGAGGAAGCAGAAGAAACAGACTCCCCAATGTGAGGCTCGATTCCAGGACCCTGGGATCATGACCTAAGCTGAAGGCAGGTGCTTAACTGACCAAGCCACCCAGGCGCCCCCAAAAAACATTCTTTCTAAGCACATGGTTTCATCACTTCAAGATGCAAGTGCTAAGGGCATATTATGCTCAATTGTTTGGCATCGGCTTCTCTATATCACACCCTCAGGACTTGCAACTCTAGTTCACAGGTCTTGGAGAAACTGTAAACTACCACAGTTCCCCACCTTCCCTATTACTGGGAATGGTAGAAACTACAAATGCCAACTCTGGATATGCAAAGGTCTGAGCGTCTACTGACAGAGTTTGCGGCTGAAACCTCACTCCCAGGGAGTTAAGAAAGTGCTTCCTGCCTGTCTGGCACTGAGAAGCCCTACTCTCTTTCCTCGAATATCGGGCAGTGTTCCTCAGGACACCCCAGGCACAGGCTCAAAGCCCACCAGAGTAGGCCAGGCCTAAGGATGTTTCTTTCTTTCTCTTTTCTGAGCTCGGGAAGGAGGTAGACAAGCATTTTGTGAGGGGAAGGCAAACTTCACTATAGGAAATGAACTTGAAGGTAGGTACTGACATTCATAGGAAAAACCACCCTTCCTTCTAACCTCCATCTTTATCTGTGCTGACCATCTCATGTGTGGTCACGTAGCTCACGGTGCTACATTCACACTAGGACAGATGGAGAAGGCTCTCTCAGATAGCCGAAGAAGTTCAGCAGGGACCAAACGTGTTTCTTTCGTTGCAGTGAGTTTATGTATTTTACCTAATTTACTCTTCATACCACCACTGAGGCACAGAGGTCACAACTTGACCTAGGTCATATAAGTAGGAAGTGAAGGATTCAAGACATGAAACCATGCAGTCACACAATCCAGAGCTCCCTCGTTTCACCACAGTGCCATTACATTATACCAGTCTCAGCTCAGTAGATCCGAAGAACCATGGCTAGTTGGGTATTCTGCAAAGTGGGAAGGTCACAAGCTAACACTGGTCAAAAGAAATCCCAGTTCTTCAGTCAAGATTGAGCCTTGAGGCTTGCCACAAATTGGCCTCAACCTCCCCTTCCAGCCGTCCCTACCACCTCTCTCCAGCATCCTGTTCTCTAGCCAAATTATAAGCCTCATACAATCAACACCCATCTGAGTACCGAAGCGGAAACTTTCCTCTAACCTACAGTCCTTTTAGCTGGACTCAGAATCAAATTGACAGGAGACAGATTAACAGGAGAAAATCAAATTTAATAGGTGTGTATACAGGGAATCTACACAGGCCTGAAAGTCTGAAGACAATGAGGCAACAGGAAGCTTATAGGAGCTAAGGAGAGGAGTAGGGCCCTGAGGATACAACGGGAGAAAGCTCATTAGCAAGAAGGTGAAAGGAGATGAGTTCCTTAGGTAAAGGGGAGTCTGTTAATTGCTCTCTCCCTGGTACAGGCTCTTCTTTCCAAAGTAAATTTAGGCAGCCAAAGGGGAGGTAGAAAGCTTTTCCTGCATCTACAGGGTTTGGGTTACTTTTAATTCAAAATAATCTATGCCAAAGTGTCCCATCTTAAGGTTAGTTGCCCTCGATCCCTACAGGAACCTCCTTCGCCTCAGAATGCTCTTTCCCCGAAACCCAAATCCTACCTAAACCACTCTAACAAGGTGAAACTTGAAACTTGAAACTTGCTCTGATCCTCTTAGTTGAATGTAAGATGTCCTTCCTCTGAAAGTACCCATAACAAGGCTGGGTTTTCATAACCTCTCCTACAGTGACCGAGACTTTCCACCCTGTAGCAGATATGTGACAGGGCATGTCATCCTTAGTAGAGATTTGCAAACTCCCAGCAGGGGATTAGCTCTGAGTAGCACAGTGTGCATGTAGCGTAAGACAGAACGCAAAGCACCCGTTTGATCAACTTCAAGGAGTTAGGACAACACCGTTTGCTTGCTTGTTTGCTTGTATTTTAAAGATGTCCCCTTGTTAACAACCGCTGCACTAGGTAATGAAAACAAACATAGCCACTACCGCTGATGAGGATCCCATCTTGCGGAGATTTGGGAGACTAAGGCAAAGTGCACAGCATCTCGATACTGTCCGATATGGGGTGCCTGGGTGGCTCAGTGGGTTCAAGCCTCTGCCTTTGGCTCAGGTCATGATCCCAGGGTCCTAGGATGGAGCCCTGCATCCGGCTCTCTGCTCAGCAGGGAGCCTCCTTCCCTTCCTGCCTCTCTGCCTACTTGTGATCTCTGTCTGTCAAATAAATAAATAAAATCTTAAAAAAAAATACTGTCCGACATAAAAATCTTTTTTTCTTTCTACCTCCTTGAGGATCTCAGTGTCATAAGACCAAAAAAGGTAGATTCTCAGTACTTCCTTAACATCCAAAAACATATGTGCTGTTCTTCTATGTCTGGAATTTACAGAGCAAGCAGAACCAAAGCGGCTGATGCTACGTTTCCCCCTGTTGCCCCCTTCCCAGCCGAGCCTCCAAGGCCTCTTCAGCAGCTTGGGAATGAACGAAACACGAGAAATCTGACAGCTGAAATTCAAGGATTCTCCTCTCTGATGAAGAGGAGAGTGGTCCCCAGGAAGCAGAAATGGGGAGATCATGTTTTTGCATTTGAAAAACATCACCATAAGACTTGGAGGCAAGCCAGAGGATGGTGCACATTATTTTGCCAGAGATGCCCTCTTTTGGCACAGTTTCAGAAATCACTGCAAGTGTGAAGGCAAACAAAGCACATAAATATAGACATCTTTCTGGTCCTCTGTGTCATCCCTCAGAAAAAATCACACGTTTCCATTTGCTTCTCATGGGGACTTAAGAAAACAGAATCCCTGGAAAAACAATTCTTGCTAGACCTCCCTCACTCCCGGTATCCCAGCCTTCAAATTTCCATTCTGAATTCTGGAACTAGCAGAGGTTCAACTATTTAAGTCAACTTGTCATTTAAGTTTAAAAGGGGACTAGTTAGTGTCTGTTTTTAAAATGATTACATAAATTGGGGCACCTGTCTGGCTCAGTTGGTAGAGTGTGGGACTCTTGATCTCAGGGTCCTGAGTTCAAGCTCCACATTGGGCCTAGAGTTTACTATAAACAAACCAACCAACTAACAGAAATTTAAATTATGAATCTAATGCTAGTAACCAGAAAACATGATTGCTTTACCCAAACAGTACATTTGTAACATTTTATTCATCATGAAATCAATACAATTTTCTGTGCATGTAAATCCACATGTACATGTGTATACAAAATAATTTGCATGGAAATTATAAATGAAAATAAGCCAAATGACTTATTCATAAAGTACAAATATCATCCTCACATATGTGCAGTTTCTAAAGTGGCACATGCTGTTAAAATGAATAAAACCACTGCTGAACTAAATACATGCTTACCAGATATAGTCCTACAAAGGTGATACATACTTAAAATAAAAAAGTCTTAAATATCTTAAATATGACATGGCTGATGCCAAAATGGGATATTTTTACCTTAGTGTCAAGTAATCTATCCCTACATACAATATGTAAATTCCCCAAATAGAAAATGATTCATGTTTCAATTACAATAAAACATGACGACAAATCAGACAGTAAAGAAACAGTTGATTGTTTACATTGTTCTCAAGGACAATTTTAGAATCTGTAGAGAAGGCTCATTTTCAAACAAGTTAATACTATCCTTGTTCACTTGTTATCGGAGATGTAACGCAAATAAAATATTAAATAGCATAAATTCACCTTGAAAATATTGAGGCATGGGAAAGAGGATACATATCTACAGTTAAGCACTAGGTAGATTCATAGCATTTACTATTCCTCTCCAAAAGAAGGAAAACATTTCCTCCTATGATTTCATACATGTCACAATTTAGAAGATTAATTAGGGATCAGATCAATCTTATATGCTTTCACAACATTTGGAAGTTTTCTTAAAATCTCCAAAACTGTAAATTCATTTATCATTTATTCAATATAATCTACTTTTGAGTTACTGGGAAAAAAAGATGCCAGTGATACACAAAAACACAGTGGAAAAATCACTTTGCACTTTCAACATCTGTGTATTGGACGCCATGTAAGCTGTTCTTTGATGAGTTATGTAAGACATGGTCTATTACTACACAAAACCCTCACAATTTAACAGGCTGTTCAATCATGACTTTAGTTCACTAAGAAAAAAATGAGGTGGGGGAAGAAGTAGGGAGAACGTGAGGTGGAGGCAAGGCAGTGAATGACCCAGAAATGGTCACCTACAGTACAAAGATACCAACACTTTCCCTACGCAGGCTGATAAAGGACTGCCCAGACTTTGGCCCCAGCCCTTATCAGCCGAGGCCCTAGGAACCCTGGCGATTCCACTCAAAGAGCCAGCAGATGGGGATGGGGGCAGGGAGACCTTGAACAAAGCAGACCCCTTGCTTTAGCCATCACTTTGCGATGATCTCTCTCCACCCTACAATGAGTTCTGTGAACTTCCTAATTTGTTCAGTAAGCTGGCTTTTCCTATGAAATTCACCCTTTCAATAATTTCTTCAAGATGCTTGGATTATTGGGTTATCTGGTGGAAACTGGAAGACTGGCTTTCTCCAGCCTTTCAAACTCACTGGCCAAGGGTTCCCAGGACAAAATCTAATAAGAGACATTTTTCATCTCAGTGCTATCAATTAAAAAACAAAAGAAAGTACATCAGAGAGGGTGCTTCCCTGGCCGCATACCCAGGAAGCATAATGGAGGGGGTGTCAACTACCCGCCACACACAACAGCAGCAAACAAATGGTCTCTGGCGAACAGCTCATCCATGTAATCTCCCCACCCCGCCCCGCCATAGTCTGCTTTCAGGCCCAGAAGGCTGCCAAGTGGCCACATACATGCCTCCCTGTAGCCAAGAGCTCTAGTAACTTCTATGAGCACCTGCTGCTGGTCAGCCTACAGCTGCCTTCCTGGGTCCTTGGCCAGTCCTGCAGCCCACCTCCAGTGCCTCGGGGGCCCCAGGCACAGCCTCGGGGCTGACACTAGCTGATACCCTGTAAGGTGACAAGAGCCACTGTCCTTCACTTCCACAACTGCTATCCTCTTCCAGGCTCTAGGCCTACTTTCTTGTTCTTGACCTTGAAGACCCTGAAGGCCTACCTCTCTTCCCTAGACTGAGACCACTGGGCCCACCAGACTCACAGGAGGGCTGGGCCGCCCCGGCTTTTTTGTCAATTTTGTTTGTATATCATGAAAGGTTTACTCTTTACAAAATGTAGGCTCCCTTCCCTCCTTCTCCCAGGGTGGCAGGTTAGGAGGGGGTAAAGCCGGCCTCAGGAGGCCCCCTTCTCAAAAGCACTCCATCATGCTTGGGCTCCTCAGCGGCACACAATTCCCATCTTCTTTCCCCCCTCTGTCCCTCCCACACTCGATCTGCATGCTGGGCACTTAGGTAAGACCATTCTGTGCAAACCATTTGCCCGGGTGCAGAGAGAGAATGTGATGTCAAGTTGCTCAAAAAGGCACAGACCGCTCGTAGACAAATAGGAAAGCAGGCAGACATCCCCCAAAGAACTCTCCCTGATCAAGCGACCCGGGGATGGCATCCTAGGAAAGTGGGAGCACTTTGAGAGGACACAGAATTCTGTTTTTGCTAAGATTAGCGAATTGTGGCAGCGGGACATTTACAGGAACATGTCATGCAGGGACACCTTGGCCTGGAAATCAGCTATTTATAAAACAGGTCTAGGTTTAGGACCAAGGATTAGGCAGTCCCAAACCTGCAGCTTTCTGGCAAGTTTCAAATTACTTTGCCTACAAAGGAGAAGCTCCAGAGAGGGCTCTGGGGAAGCGATCATTTGGTTAATAGTTATAAGCTGAGAAAACCTGTTTGCTATGAAAAATACCCATGGCTAAGAGATAGTTACAAGCATATGTTCCCCAGCCAGCCAACCTCACTCACCACCGTCTTAAATATCTTCAGTAATTGAATCAAAAGTGCTTTTGAAACACCAAATAGGACATTTTATTTGGAGACTTTTGAGTCTGTGGTAGGTCAAGACTTTAATGTCCTTGTAGCCCCTTGAAGTATTTGAATGCCTTGAATTGTTTCTTAGCAACTGTGAGAAATTCCACACTTTCACAGCTAGAGAGAATGCTCATTCAGATTTCAGAGGAAATTTCTCATGCAATAGAAATGATCCTAAGACCATCTAGATGGCTGGGGAGACCGACAGACAACATGGACTCCCAAGCTGTCTCACTGTCCTATTTCTGAGGCAGAGGAAAAACTGATTATTCTGCTTTTCTAGAAAACTACAGCCACCTAGGAGCACTTAGGAGGCTCAGTCGGTTAAGCATCAGCCTTTGACTCAGGTCATGATCTCAGGGTCCTGGGATCAAGCCCCACATCTGGTTCCTTGTTGAGCCTGCGGTTCCCTCTAGCTCTGTGCATGTTCTCTCGCTCTCTCTCAAACAAATAAACAAATAAATAATCTTAAAAAAAAAAAAAAAGTACAACTACCTAATGGCAAAGACCATGGTGGTGGTGGTAGTGGTGTTTTAATAGAGGCATGTCTTGTTACGGTGTCATCCTGCCTCTGGGAGATTCTCAGAGCACCTGAAGACGGTTTCAGGTTTATAAACACCCGCTGAGAGAGAGAGAAAAGAGCTCCCCCCCTCCCCCTCCCCCCTGGCTTCCCCACCAAGGGCTTTCTCCTCTACTCTATCTACAGGAACCTTCCTTTCCCCCATGAGCCCCTGTGGCTCCTACTACATCCCTGGCATGCCCAGGCTGCTGCTTTAAAAGACCCAGATCATGTCTGCCACGGAAGAAATCCTTCCCGAGAATGAAGGCCTCACAGTCATTCAGACACACATGCCTTAGGAGAGAAAAATGAGAAATGCACTTACTCTACGCCTCTCAGTAGAAAGACAACGACAAGGCTTCACCTCGGAACTGGTCTGCGTACCAACTGTGTGATCTGAGACTAGTTATTCTACATACATGAGCTGCCTTTTGTAAGAAAAGGATAATAATTCTCACCTTATGAAGATTAAACAAATTCCATTTTAAAGGGCTCTGCACATAGAGTACTCAATAAATATTTGCTTTTCTTTTCCTCTGTGATTTAATTTGCCCCAGTTACATGAATAGCTGACCACAAAATGCCAAGAGACACCTCAAGACCACACAAAATTATTTACTAAATGGAAGAATTTAGTAAAACTATTTATTTACTCCTTCACTGCAGCAGAGGGTATCTGAGGGCCTGAAAGTAGTTTCAATAATCTCCCGAAGTACCTATTTTATTGTCAGTGAATTGCTTTAAATCCAGATTGGCATAACCTTATCTCAACACCAAAAAGGAAAGAGATTTTGCTATAAACATGCACACAAACTACTAATCAAGTATTCTACTAGAATTTAACTTCCCCTGTCCATGCTTCTAGAAACCATATTCTGTGTACAAAAGTTGGAGACAAGTCATCTCTCTGAATGGCCGAGTGGTGAAGATGCCAGCACCAGCCTGCCTACGTCCAAATCCCAGCTCTGCCGCTTACCAGCTACAGGACCCAAAGTAAGTTACCGTATCACTTGTAAACTGGGGCTAATCCCACCTACTGCTTGGGTTGTTATGAGGAGTCAATGAATTAAGCTAGCCTCTCTAACTTACTGGTAGTAATCCTGACATGAAGAAAACCAATGTTCTGCAAGAAAACACGGAGATGGTCCTATTACTTGGAATGGAAAAAGCAACATATGAGGGTCTATCCAAGACCCTCAACTGGTTTTCTAAAATGTAACACGCAGTAAACCTCCAATACATAATTAACAAACCATGTTACGTGGAAAATGCTTAAATGCTGTTCAACGAAAATCAAATGATTAGTAGGGTTAAGTGCTGTTTCTAGGCAGTGACACGGCACATACCCCCTGCGGTGACACTGGGTATGTTTTCCAAGATGGCCACATCATACTACAAATGTGACTCAAGATATTTCCCCAACATATGTGTTTAAAATGACATATTGGGTTTGGAGGCATACATACACATTTTCCCCATCAACACATAAACTAAAAAATGTTGTATTGAAAAACTTCATTCTGTAAAGTTTGTATATTAAGAAACAAGAAACCAGGGTGTCTGGGTGGCTCAGTGGGTTAAAGCCTCTGCCTTTGGCTCAGGTCATGATCCCAGGGTCCTGGGATCGAGCCCCACATCGGGCTCTCTGCTCGGCAGGGAGCCTGCTTCTCTGCCTGCCTCTCTGCCTACTTGTGATCTCTCTCTCTCTGTCAAATAAATAAATTAAAAAAAAAAAAGAAAAGAAACAAGAAACCATATGGAAACATGTTCACCAAGGAGAGATTCTACAGGGTATGACTGTGTTGGTAAAATGAATTGTGTCCAGCAGAAGCGTGATTTAAAGAAGTCTCCTTCTTCTCCTCTCCCTCCTTTTTCCCCCTCCTACAAAATATACAATTTTTAACATTTTTCTACATATAAAGAGATAGCAATATTTTGAGATTTCACAATTTGTGTTCCCTAGAACATTGGTAATAAGTGTTGTCCAAAAGAGAAAGAACTTCTAGGTCAAATAAATTTGGAATATGCTTCTTGCTACAAATGTTTTAGGAATTCGTAACACATGCTAAGATATTACATGCTATAAGACATCCCATAGCCAACGTGGCTTATGCCAAAATATTACCACCACAAACCCTTCTTATTTTTTCTAAGTTTTTATTTATTTATTCATTTATTTAGAGAGAGAGAGAGCGCACATGCATGAGTGGGGGGAAGGGGAGGTGGGAGAGAGAGAATTCCAAACTGACTCCCCACTGAGCAGGGAGCCTGACTCGGGGCTCAATCCCACATCCCTGAGACCAGGACCTGAGCTGAAATCAAGAGCCAGATGCCCAACCGACTAAGCCACACAGGCGTCCCTACACAAACCTTTTCTAAATGGAACACCTAGTGTCTAGATTCCATACACAATTTCAGAAACAGAGAGCTAACACTTTGGCTTATTTATTGAAGAAATCTGCTTTACGCAGATTAACGAAGTATTAGTCTCTACTGAAATGTGTAAAAAGCTATTAGAACGGGCTTTTCGTTTTAAGAACACCTAACACGGACTCTGCTTTCAAGTTTCAAGCTGCAAAGTAAGCTGAAAAGGGATTAGTCTCTTTCTTTCGCCTGAAAAAATGGAAATGATACAATTTCAATCCATCATCTAGGGATGGGAAAGAGGGTGAAAATGTATTTCTCCAAAACGATCCTAAAATCTTGGGAATTCAGTGACCTGACAAATAAAGCATTACCATCAGTTGTATAGACAAGTAATTTGAATGTATGCAGTAGGTTCTCACAAAAACAGGAGCAGCCCGAAGTGGAAGATATGAAGTATTTTTAAAGAAAGAGAAACATTGTCTAATCTTAAAGTACTGTTTAAAAAATCTTTTTCCTTAAGAGAAACACACTCCACACCCTGAGTTCATAAGGTGTCCTGGCCACTTACCTTCCTCCTTGCTTTGAAGAAAGTGTGGCCAGAGGCCAAGAAAGTTTAGTAATACATTAGTAAAGCAAAAGTCTCTAAATAGGAAAAGAAATCCTACAGTGATGCTGTTTGATTATGTTAAGTCTAGATGTTCGGAGTTATTGGACAGCCAAATATTACTAACATACTGGGACTAGAAAAAACAAGTGGCTCCAACACTAGCAATTAATTTCAATAGCGCCTCTGGGAGGTTTTCCGTACGTATGATGTGATCTCAAAAATATTATGTACTCCAAAACACTACATCTGAGCCCAACAGCCCCTTGGAGAAAATACCATTGGATGTAAACAAACAAGGGCCTTTGGCAACTCTGGCAATATGGAAGAGAGAAAACACATTCTTTACAAGGAGTAGCTCATTTCTCAGCACTATATTCTTCTCAAATTCAAATTCATTTGTGTCTAAAATCAAGTTCAAATTTGGATCCTATTTTGGAAAATCAGTTTTTGAGAATCGAGCTTTGTTTTTATTCTTGTGTAAAGAAGAAAAGCCTATATAATAAATTGTCCCCCACGCAATAAAATCTAACCCTCCCAAAATATCAAATATCAGTCAATTCACAAATATAGTTGAATGCCTATCACATACAGACCACTGGATCCATCTAGTGCTTACTATAAGAAAAATTAAGTTCCCCCTTAAGGCATTCACAGTCTATGAATATAAAAAGATTCTCTAAAATAAACTTACCTAACAAGGCAAGGCAGAAGGATAAATACACAAAGAATGTGTATATACTAGTGAAGAATTATAAAAAGTCAAGCTCCAGGGGACAGAGATTTCTGTGTAAGAGTAGTAGGCAATAAGACCAAAAGGCAGGGAGGGCCAGGCACAGGCTGGGATGTTATCGGAGTGGTTTACTCTCAAAGATGGTCTTCTGCATGCAAGCCATTGCCCCACTAAGAGGTAACGCTTATTCCTCCATGCTCTTGGACCACAGCTGGCCTAGGATTAACCAGCCAATAGCATATGGCCATGTGGCACTGAGTGATTTCTGAGACTAGGCTCTAAGAAGCCCGGCAGGTTCCCCCTTCATGTCTTGGAAGGCTCACTCTGGGTAAACCGGCAAGAGTGTAGGAAGTCAGATTCGCTACTACTCCTGCCAGGAGAGGAAACCCACGCTAGTGATGCAGAGGAGAGGCTCACAAAGAAATGACCCACCAGCCCAGGTACCAAACCTGTATGTGAAGAAACCTCTGGTGACATCCACCCTCAGCCCACCCTGCTTAGTAAACTTCAAATGCCTATTAAATTTATTTTAAGCCACTAAATTTTGGGGTGGTAGATTATAGAGCAAAAGACAACTGAAACAACCACCTTGATTTTTAGGAGAGAGGTCACAAACCAGCGGTGCCCAGAGTCAGATCCAACCTACCAGCAGGATTTTTGGGGAGCTCAGTAATTTTTTTATTTCTAATTAAATTTTCTACCCAAACCCACATTTTTCTGAGGCCTGTACTTTCTAGTCATCCTCTTCATTCGATTATTATATAACCGGCCAACCCTCTATTCTTTTTTTTCTTTTTTTAAGATTTTATTTATGTATTTATTTATTGGGCAGGGGAGAGCGGGGTGGGGGGGCAAGTAGACTCTGAGTTGAGGGTATTTCCCAATGCGGGGCTGGATCCTACAACCCTGAGATTATGGCCTGAGCCAAAATCAAGAGTCAGATGCTTAACCAACTGTATCACCCAGGGCTCTCCCCCCATTAATTCTTAAGTATATAACTCTCATCTTAAAAATCCAGAGCAAAGCATTAAGACACTTATATGATCACCTAAACACGTCCATGGTGGTAACACTGTGTGATTAAACTATAACACAGAATGACTCAAACTGTTATAACTCAAAAGAATTTTAGTCTGCAAATATTAAAATATACATATATACTCATTTTCAATAAATTTTAACAGTTAACAGTGGTTGTTTTAAAAAAATAGAACACTATATAAATTTACTTCTACCTTGACCCAAATAACTTCTATCAGATGGTGGATTGCATCCTTGACCATATTATTTGGATCAGAGAGAAATAACAGACACACACTTAGTAACTCTAGTAGAAACATTAATTATAGACTAAGTTGATCGAGTTACATGTTTCTAGACCACCTATAAATAGCCCAAGTTCCTTTCAACTTTCAGTTGCCAATTTACCTTTTCTTACTCAAACCAAATCTCAATTATTCAACGA
The DNA here is from genome assembly GCF_010015895.1 of Lontra canadensis. Classification (NCBI taxonomy): domain Eukaryota; kingdom Metazoa; phylum Chordata; class Mammalia; order Carnivora; family Mustelidae; genus Lontra; species Lontra canadensis. The sequence continues at coordinate 88,751 of NW_022631380.1, forward strand.
CAAATTATTTTAAAGTTTTATACTTCACACCAGAACTTCCTAAATAGGATACTGAAAACAATTATTTTAGAATCCATTTGAATTATATCAGAAATTCCCTCAGAGCAGGAATTCTTTTTTTTTTTAAGATTTTATTTATTTGACAGAGAGAGATCACAAGTAGGCAGAGAGAGGGGGAAGCAGTCTCCCTGCTGAGCAGAGAGCCCGATGCAGGACTCGATCCCAGAACCCTGATATCATGACCTGAGCCGAAGGCAGAGGCCCAACCCACTGAGCCACCAGAGAAGGAATTCTTACATTTATTTTATTCCAGGCTTATCATTTACACCCAAAAAAAGACCTTCACAGCTTAGCTAAAATATCTATTAAAATGTTTAAAATAATTCAAAATTTAACATATTAACATACTAACATATAACATATTAACATATCCTAATACCTTTCTAAGTTACCTGAATCTTTCTAGGTAAGATTTCAATTTTATGCTTATCAGTATCATTCCTATGATTTTCCTCAGATGATACCTGATAGACAGTAGCATGCAGAGATAGGCCAAATCCCTACAGCCCAACCACCCAAACCAAAACATACATGTTAATAAGAATCCAATATCCTCCCACGTAATTCCAGTTTCATAGCAGCATGACATTAACCCATTTCCCACTTAATCATATTTTCTTCTCACCTGATTCAACTAGGATCACAAGAACATATATCAATTTCCACCTTCCTAACTCTTCCAAAATAAATGACAAATGGAAACAAGAGCATAATCCCTAACAGAAGACAGGCACATGCATAGGAGATGTGGAAAGTTTTTTTTTGCAGGGATGTGTGAAGCTCCTGTGGGCCTTGCAAGGCACACTGTACTAGACTAAGACACATCTACAGGCAGAAAATAAATAAATAAATAAAATTTAAAAAGGCAAGTCTCACTTCTCAATTCATAAAGGTCCTGAGAGGCACCAAAGAAAATATTGCGCAATAACCGCCAACTTAGTTGAAGATCTTATTTGAGTTTGAAAAATGTATTTGGGAACCTGTTGTTGGAAGCTCAGAACACATTTTCCCCATGGCAACAATGCTACAAATAAATAGTCCGTTGAGTTGTGTGGCTAGTGAAAAGAAATCTACTAAACTATGAATGCCACAATTGGAGAATTTGCAGCCTGTGGAATTTAAACATCATTTATGCTATCGTTTCCCCATGGAAAACAGCTTCTGCCTTTCTAACGGGTATCCGTCTCTCCCCTCCCACCAGTTCACCCTCCCATTTCTTCCTTTAATATCTCTACTTCCACCAAAAAGTCCCCAGTCTCTTAGAGGTGGAACCAAAACCATCTGCTCTTGTAAGCCTTGGGTAAGCAGGAGCTGTCAAGTTTTTAGCAATTTGAAATGCAGGTTCAGGGAGGGATTGGAGAACTGCTGAAGAAGACAGTTTCTGGCCTAGGGCCCAAGGCCCAGTAGGCATTTAAAGTAAATTTATTATGTATGACACAGATGAAGAGAAGAACCAGCAGAACAGTTTTCAAATTTGTGTGCTAAATGGGAAAGGGGATGGGGCTCTGAACTCAGGGGGAATTGAGGCGGGAGGAACACATTCCCCACCCCCAGATCTGTGCTATGGATATCATACCCTCAAGAGATCTGCTCCATAGAACATCACTTCCTTTTTTTTTTTTTAAAGATTTATTTATTTATTTGGGGGTGCCTAGTGGCTTGGTCATTAAGCATCTGCCTTCGGCTCAGTTATGATCCCAGGATCCTAGGATCAAGCCCCTCGTCAAGATCCCTGCTCAGTGGGAAGCCTGTTTCTACTTCTCCCCCTGCTTGTGTTCTCTCTCTCTCACTGTGTCTCTCTCTGTCAAATAAATAACTAAAATCTTTTAAAAATATAGGCATTTGTTTGAGAAAGAGAGAGAAAGCAAGCACATGGTGGAGAGGGACAGAGGGAGATGGAGAGAGAAACTCAGACTCCGTGCTAAGCGTGGAGGCTGATGTGGGGCTAGATCTCAGGACTCTGAGATCATGACTGGAGCGGACACCAAGAGTCAGAGGCTTAACCGACTGTGCCACCCAGGTGCCCCCATCTGTTATGAAATCATCAGTTGTTCATAAAGCACATACACATAACGTTAAGGGGGGAAAAAAGTAAAAAGTATTCTTTCCTCAAATACTTTGCTTTAGTTAACAGTAACATATCAATATATTTACCTGTAAGTATTCAAATAATGTGAAGTCAATTTGCTCTTTGAGGAACATAAGCAAACAAGTCTTCCTTCCTCTATATGAGATGATTTCACATATTAAGAATAATAAATGATTTAGAAATGTACATCTGCCCAAACTATAAAAAACTACTCAAAACAGTCACCTGAGCCAAAAAAGGGGTCAATACCTTTAAACCCTTAAGATATTTTTTGTATTCTTAGGAGTCATTAAAATAATTATAATCTGAGATATTTTCATAACTCATTCCACAATTATTTTTAATATTTTCCATAATTATTTTTAAAATCAAGAAGTTACACTGTCTACCAAAGCAAACATACTTTCCCCAAGTCATTTACAAATCAATCTCAAAAATGCTTTCTAAGAGCATTTCCAAATTAATTCACCAACAGATAATCTGACTGTCCTACATCATCATAGAAAAATTGTTGTGCATTTAGTCAAGCACTCTTCTAAGTACATTACATATATTAACTCATCCAAACCTCCTAACTCTTGAGTTAGGTATTTTTTTCTCCTGTTTGCAGAAGGAAAAGAAAAAACTGAGGTCCTGTGACATTTAACAACTTGTCCAAGGTCTCCCAGCTTTTAAATAACAGAGCCAGGATTCCAAGCCAGACCATGTAGCTCCAAAGTCTGTGTGTATAATCACTACACCTTATTTGCTCTCACACTAATTCATTCATTAAAACTTTTATTACCTGCCTGAGGCACTTTGCTAAGGCCTAGGCATAAAGAGACCAAAAAAGAAAGAAAGAAAAAAAAAAAAAAAGGCAAGGTCTCCAACTTCAAAGAACTTACATTTTAGTACACAGCAGAAGTAAAAAGCAAATTAAGTCAAAAAGTTCAGTATGACAATTCTAATTAAGTGAAATGTCTAGGGAAATTCTAAGATATTGTTTTAAGAAGGATTAAAGTAATATTCCTCATCTATTTTTTTAAACTTTCAAAAGCCTCATAGTTGATCTTTATAATTAACCCTGTGAAGAAGACAGAACATTATTACACCCATTTCACAGAGGAGGAGACAGTGAAAGGTAGGATGCCCTCAACAGCTTAGTAAAGATGCCGCATCCCTTCTGAGGATCTGCCCTCCCCACAGAACCTGCTTCACTAAAAAGACCCTCAGGGGGTCAAACCATAAGAATCATAGGCTTCCTGAGGCAGCTCAAGAAAATTAACCCCGCAATTCGAGTCCCCTTTCAAAACTTTGAAACTAGGAAATAGAGAGATGATCAGTTTGCCATGAGATACAAGTTGATAGAGGGCAACAAGGCTGGGCATCCATTAAAATCTGAGCTCAAGTTTAAAATGATGAGATTATAAAGCCAGCAGACAGAAAAGAACAAGAGAATGCCCAGAGAGAGAGAGCAGACATACCACATGACCCCTCAGTGAGAGAAAAAGACAGGCAAAGCCTCCTCTCCCCAGGACCCAGCTGCCTGTAATAAACCTCATTTCCCGAAGGACACTGAAAGGTTCTCTGCCAACCACCAAACAGCATGAGCAAAGGAGATGACGTCTCGCATTCTCTCTCAGCACCGAAATTCAGATACTTCGTGCACTTGAGTTTGGAAGAGATTCCAGATGTAGTAACTGGCCACACCGGTCTCCATGGTTTCTGTTTACTTCTTGCAAAAAGCGGGACAAACTTGGCAGGCTCACAGCAACAAACATAGCAGTCAAAAGAATGTGTCTTCCAGATTATCCAGACATCTTCCCTTCTGCTCCATCTACCCTAATTCATTCCCAACACCTTTATCCGTCCCCACTCTCTGCAAGTAAGGAGATTCATGCTTTATCTCCTATTGAAAGAGCAAAGAAGTCAAGAAATACCAATACCCACTAAAACCTTACAGCAACTTCTTCTCAAGAGTATTTGTTTGAAAGGAAGCATCTAGATCAGAAGTCATCTAGAGGAGAGAGTTCAGGAGAGAATTGCATCACACCTAATCTAGTGCCTCCATGTCCCCAAACCAAGCATGGCGAAGGTGCTGTTGATCTCCCCTCACCCCACCCCTGCCCCACCACCCTCACAGCCTGGAGGCCTCAAGTTTCTGCTGTTCCAAGCTTTCTCCCAGGGATACCACTAGGGTGACAAGCAGAAAGGTTTCTCAGGACGCTTGGGCAGAGCTGGATCAAAGAAAGGCAGGAGAGAAACATGAGAGAAGGCAGCAAAAGGAAGTAAGACATCACGAATCCATGACCACAGAGCACAGAGAGCCCCCCACTTTCGACAATGCAGGCTCAGCCTCTAAGATGCGGGTCTTTTTTCTCATGTGTGACTGCTACTCATGTGTGCAGATGACAAGGAATTTAAAGAGGAAAAAAAAATTCATTTTGGAGGTCCAATTGCTAAAACAACTAAAGCCTAATGGGCATGCAATCTGGTAGCAATTAAGTCCATCATTAATCACATCAATTTTTGTGAGGTCGTTTTGGGGCAATACTCCTGAAAGCAAGACAAATACCAAGAACTTAAAACATAAAAAGAATGTAAGTCTTTATTTTTTTAAAGATTTTATTTTATTTGAGAAAGAGAGAGCAAGGGAAGAGCAGGAGAGGGACAAGCAGACTCCCCGCTGAGTGCAGAGCCTGACACGACGTAAGGGGCTGAATGCCAGGACCCTCTGATATCATGACCTGAGCTGTATTCAAGAGTTAGTCGCTTAACCAACTGAGCCACCCAGGGGCCCCAAGAACATAAAACTTTCAATAAGCACAAGTCCCACTCAGAAAAGAGAGACAAGAGTAGACGGTGCAGGTAGACAGTGAAATAAGTGTCTCATGGAAAACAAAAGGTTTTTGGCAGGGCTTGGGTTTTTTGTTTGGTTTTGTTTGTCTTGGTTTTTATTTTGCAAGTGGTTAGGGGAGAGGTTCTTGAGATTTATAAATTCTCATATTTGAAGGACATAAACCTAATATAAGTTCCACGAAGATCACTTTGGACAGGTCCACAGAAATCACAAACTTCACAAATGAGGGCAATTAAAAGGCAACTATCAGGGGCGCCTGGGTGGTTCAGTGGGTTAAAGCCTCTGCCTTCGGTTCAGGTCATGATCCCAGGGTCCTGGGATTAAGCCCCGCCTCCGGCTCTCTGCTTAGCAGGGAGCCTGCTTCCTCCTCTCTCTCTCTCTCTCTCTCTCTCTGCCTACTTGTGATCTGTCTGTCAAACAAATAAATAAAAAAAAAAAAAAAAACTTTAAAAGGCAACTATCACATAACTTTAAATAAAGGTGAGACCAGCCCTTTGGAGTATGAGGTATGTCTTCTAACAATTCAAGAGAAAATTATAGATAAGGCTTCTAAACTACACAGTAAAGAAGTTTTCAGAAAGTACTCTCATGTCATGAAATGGATGACTAGATTGATCTAGAAGCAGTTATCCATATGGTCAGGTAGAAAATGCATTTGGGGGCACCTAGGTGGCTCAGTCAGTTAAGCCTTTGGCTAAGGTCAGGGTCCTAGGGTCCTGGGATTGAGTCCCCCATCAGGCTCCCTGCTCAGCCAGGAGCACTCTTCTCCCTCTGCCTCTGCGGCTCCCCCTACTTGTGCTCTCTCACTCTCTCTCAGTCAAATAAATAATTTTTTAAAAAATGCAATTGGAATGCCCTAAAAGCTAAAGTGAGAAAAATAATAAGAAATGTTATTTCACTTACTACATAACTGCACTATCAAAATTCTTGACCATCCTTTTCTTCACCAAAAAATACACATAATTTCAGATAGTTCACAAACATAGAGGAGAAAACCTTTATTTATGATACAGTACATAATTTTTTTGAGTGCCGTGTACTCACATAAAAACTCGGAATGCATCAAGAAAGACAACCATGTTCTTCCTTTAACACTTGTTTGAGGAAAAAAATAAATACATTTCCAAGTTGTAAGTCCAAAACTGAGCTTCATATCTTACCAGCCCATCCTCTTTCCACTATAGAAGCCTTCCCCATCTAAATAAAATGGAGTTGCATGGGCCAAACTTCGCTACAATTTTTATTCCCATTGGCTCATGTACCAAAACCATCAGGAAATCCCAAAAGCTCTACCTTCAGAATATTTCACCACCCACCAGACCTACTACCCAAACTGAAACCTTGGTCAAGTCTACCATCACCTTACCCTCCTGAGTCATGTGCCTACTTCTATAGTCTACAATCTACACAACAGCCAGAGACACTCTTCAAAACCAAAACATGCTCTCTCCCTCCCGCGATCACTAGCCTCCCCGATCGCTGGCTTCCCATCTCACTTTTTGCAAAAATTAAATTCCGCAAGTGGTCTACAAAACCATCAGATAAATCTACCTGCCCCACCGAGTTTTCTCCTACTCACAGCGAATGATCCCCAACCATTCCAGCTAAGCAAAGCTCTTTGCTCCTCTGGGGGCTTGCTCTAGGGCTTACTCCAGGCTCATCGCTTCTATACCTCCTCCATGGCTCTACCTTAAAAGATCTTCCCCCAACTCTTGTCCCCAGATATCTGGCAAGGCTCACCTGCTGCTAAGGCCTTCACTTTCTTACTCTATGCCCCACTCCACCACCACAAAGAGATGTTTGTCTGGTTTTTTCCCCCATTACAGCCCCAGCTCTTGGACAACTGCCTGACACACAGTAAGAACTTAGTAATTATATGTGGAAAGACTGAGTGACCAAATACTTACGTTATGACATAATTTTATAGAACCATGAAATGGGTAGAATTTGAAAAAGTCTAGAATTAAAGCATGTGAAGATGGCTACCCTCTTCCACTGGGCACACTGGGCAGTAGTTCTTAGAGGAGGAGGAAGGAAGTTTGGGACAGCAAGGAGTCCAGCTGCCTAAAGAAGACCCGCCCACATTCCATGTTGTCATAAAAGTCAGTGTTTACAGACCTCTGTGGGGCCCATCAATGCCCCAAGGCAGGTTCACTCAAAGCCGCTGTCACTAGTTCCAATTCTCAATATTGCTACACATCAAAAGGACATTTCCAAGGTCTTTCAAACATCAGAGGCCTGAACTTCTACATTATGGTTAATGTAATTAACATAATTTCAGTTATGCCAATTTCAGTTAAGCACATAAATCATGCCCATGTTTCAGAACCCATTACAAAACGATACTCGCGAAAATGCTCCTGAAATGAGGAAGAATGCTTCATATGCCACAAAGCTCCATCGTTACTTTACTTAATGTTAAAGAGAGTAGCACCTAGCTATAAAGCAGACACTGCTCTGTGGGGTTTACAGGGAACGACCCACGTGGTCCTCCAATGAAGCGAGTACTATTAATTTCAGTTTACAGGTAGAGAGTTAAAGAACCCCTCTGGGGCCATACTGCTAAATGAGCTAGAGAGCTGGGATATGAACCCAGGCAGGTTGGCCCCCAGCCCGGGGTTTCAGAGCCTATTCACCATGACACACTGCCCCTTGGTTCTGCCCAATTCCAATGGTCTGCAAATGGGGTCAATAAAACAAGACCTTACATGATGAATGCCATACCTTTGTCCACGGAAGACATAAAATACCTGGAATGTCAACTGGAGTTAAGAGTTTCAATAAGAAAATATCATCTGACATTAATAGTTATCAAATATTGATGAAAACCTGAGATAAAGCAAGTAAGTTTTTCTCAAAAAGTCAGGGCAGGGCTGCCTGGGTGGCTCAGTGGGTTAAGCCTCTACCTTCAGCTCAGGTCATGATCTCAGGGTCCTGGAATAAGTCCCACATCAGGCTCTCTGCTCAGCAGGGAGCCTGCTCTCTCCAAGCTCACCCCCCCACCTACTTGTGATATCTGTCAAATAAATAAATAAAATCTTTAAAAAAAAAAAAAAAAAAGGTCAAAAGAGGGTGTGCCTGGGTGGTTCAGTAGATTAAGCAGCTGTTTTCAGCTCAGGTCATGATCCCATGGTCGGTCCTGGGATCCAGCAGCACGTCAGGCTCCCTGCTGGGTGGGGAGCCTGCTTCTCCCTCTCCTTCTCTCTCCCGGCTTGTGCTCTTACTCTCTCTGTCAAATAAATAAATAAAATCTTTAAAAAAAAAAAAATCAAAGGAGGGGCCCCTCAGCAGGGAGCCTGCTTTCCCCTCTTTCTCTGCCTACCTGTGATCTCTCTCTCTCTCTCTCTCTCTCTCTGTCAAATAAATATTTTTTTTAAAAAAGTCAAAGGAGAATAATAAAAGTAGACAAAATGCAGTTTTAAAAACTGCTTTGCTAAAGCAAACAGTAAGAAACCTGCTTGAAAATTAACAAATAAATACTCATAAATACAGCTAGTCATAAAAAGTGGCTTCCTTTGGAAATATCTGTGTGTAAGTCAGTCAGAACAACTAATGTTAGCATATTTCTTCAAATCCTAATGTTTTAAGGAAGAAATAGAACAAAAAACTGAAAACAGGATTCTGTAAATATTTGAGAGACTCTAACCAGGAGGAGGTGGAATTCCTTAATCAGTCATCCAGTGAATGTATCCTGATAAAGAGGGATAATGGAACGGAATGGAATGGAAGGAATTTTAGACTAAGAGATTACTTACAAAAATACTAATTCCCTACTACCCCAGCTTCTCCAAAGACCAAAATAAAAGTAAAAAAGACTTGATTAGGCAAAGCTAAAAATCAAACACATTCTATAAATATCCTAAATCATATACATAGCCCTTTATACTTTTCAAGTGACATGTATGAGTTCATCTTATTGAACAAAACATTCGATTAAATAGTTCAAAGTGCCTGTTATTTGGAAAAGACATAATCTTGCAACAAGCCAAATTAGACTCCCAAGCTCCCTTCACCAACTGTTGAATGGGTGGGAGAGAACAGAGTCTACCTTGGCCTCTTTTTGAGTTTTGTTTGCTTTGGTTTGGTTTGCATTTGAAGAGCTTTTTAAAATAGGCATCAACCATCAACCCTGCCCCTCAGAGCAGCTTCCCAGTGCTTAAAGCACCAGGTGACCAATCTGATCAGAGTGAAACCCCTGTGGGCCTGGGTCCCCTTTTTCAGGGGTCACTCCTGACCCCATCCCATCCTTGAATTGCTCCCTGCCTCCATCCAACCCCCTCCTCCTCCACTAGTAGTATCTCAACCTTTCCAGGCCCAAAATAACACTGAGCTAAATTATTCCATACCTAATGATAAATTCCATTAAAGACTGTCCCTTCCCCCTCCTTCCTGCCTTTCCTCCCAGCCCTCAAACCAGGCCTCCCATCTTCTTCAGCCAATATAAAGAACTGGCTGGCTGGCTCAGTAGTGTTTGTGACTCTTGATTTCAGGGTTGTGAATTCAAGCTCCACACTGGGCATGGAGACTACTAAAGAAGAAAAAGAAGAAAAAGAAAAAAAAGTCACCACAAATCTAATTCAGTGGTGAAGGTTTGGGGCCAGTATGGACAAGCAATATGGCAGTCCACAGGGGAAGAAGGTGGGAACTGACCTGGTGCTGTGGCCCCAGGGGGAGCACTCACAGCACCTTCAATGCTACCCCGCTGCCTTAGCACCTCCAGATTCTGCTTCAGCATAGTCTGAGAGTACTCTGTACTGTCTTTGTCCTCTCAACCCACTCAACTACAGACCACAACAACAGACTGCAAAACTCCAAATATAGAATAAAGCCTCCAGAACTGAATATGCAGTCCCCTGGCAAAGGCTTAGAACCATGGGCCTTGCAACGCCCTAATAATTCCTGGGGCTTGAGGACTCAAGGGGAAAATGAGAGGTTTGGACTCTATGTCCCGAAGTTTCTTCCTACTCTCAAAACCAAGATCCAAAATTTGGCTCAAATACCCAGGCCACTCCAGAGTAAAGTCAATGCAGAATGAACTAGGTTTGTACTATTCTGGCAATTATGACTCTGATGTGGACTCCCGGTTAGAGAAGACACAAGGCTGGTGTTACAGGCTGCTTACTGCTAAAAGATCACTAATACTCTGGTGAACCACAGAAAAAAATGAAAGTACTCAATGATCTCACACAAAACACTAAAAGTGACAGAAAATAAAATGGGAACACATCTAACGCACAAGTAGCAATTCCCTTTTATCTCCAAAAATGAATTCAGTCAATGGAATACATACTGTGGCAGCTATGTGAGGAAAAATTCTGGCCAGCCGGAGAATCTAATAGAGTACTACAGCCATTCCTTTGATTTTTATTCCCCTCCCCCACTTCTGAGGGTTTTTAAACAAATGAAAGAAGGCATTATTTCAGCTGGAGGCATAAGCATAAGTCATATAAGAACAAAGAAGGTTTTATTATCACACTTAACATCAAGGAGGAAATATGCTTACCGACAACTAACTGAGGTTATGCTCCATTATTAGGTTAAGCATTCACTTTTTGCAAGCTTCTAAGCCAATATTTACTATTTATATCTAAGTCTGGAGGTAAAAATGTTCAGCTAGGAAGAAGGTCATTAAGAAGAAAAAAAAAAGCCCTTGAAAAATCAGAACAAAGTACACAGAGAGAAAGGTACTCTTTTTTGCTTCAGTGGTCTATAGAACACCTGCCCTTCTGCGTCTAAAGTGAGTCAACATTAACCACATTTCACTCTGGCCCCAGCGAACTACCTCCTGATTGAAACAAACAAACAAACAAACAAAACAAAAAACCCTCCTTTTTGAAAGCTCTGCCCCATGCTCACACATACACCAAAGAATGTGAAACACACTGCCACAGGCCAGTGTCTTGGGCTTTATGCCTAAGAAGTTTGCTTTCAGCGAGAAGGGGGGGGGGGGGACCCGCACTCTAAGAACAGACTCTACAATGAACAGCCTCGTTACTTGTTGGCACACTTCCCCAACTAGCAATTCCAACGGCTGTGCCTTGAGCCCATTCAAGAATTCCATGTCATACAAGTGTTTCAAACACAGTCCTTTGATCTTTCAACATCTGCAAATGCACCTGCTAAGCAGCAAGCCTGAGAGCCATAGCCCCGGTTCCTTCCCATCCATCTTCACCAGGAGTCATAGGGGCTACTTGAGGCGTGGACTAGAGAGACGCAAAGTACACAAACCCCCCCCGGGCCAAACACTTCTTCCGCAGCAGGATGTTAGGCTCGAAGTGCGAAGCCTTTCCGTTCTCCCGGCACCAACTTCCCTGTCACTTTTTTCCTGGAGCAGGTAGGAGGTTTTGTTTTGCACCGGAGCTTTCCAACGCCAGGGCTTACCTTGCGGTGGCTTCCTCCCCTCCCTGGCCATGGTCCCCCCCCACGGCCTGGTCCTTGCCGCTGGGGTGGTAGGCAGTGAGGACAACTCCCTGGGAACTGGAGAGCCAGTTCATGGTGACAGAAGGGGCATAATTTCTGCGATCCTGACACTGAGACGGGGAATGAAGTTCCTCCGGGCTGCTCCGCTCATTAGCATTGGCCGGCTCCGCCTCCCGAGGCCGGTGACTGGCAGGGGAGGGGCGGGGCCTCGCCGGCGAAGGGCGGGCTGGCTGGCTCTCCAATGAGAGGAGCTGTGACTCAGAGTATTGTTTCAACCCGGGGCAATTCCAGTCCCGGCGGCTTTAGTTGAGGAAGGGTGGGGGCGCGGTTGGGCCGCGGTGGGGGGGTTATTGAATTCGCCCCCAGCCCTGAATCATTCCGATGAAACTCCCTGGTTGTGGACTCCGCTCATCGATGCAAGTACAAGCCTTCTTGGTCAGACAACAATGAGTTACTACAGAGCCATCCGCCCCCTCTTCCCAATTTCTGTTTCCATCTGATAATTTCTGCCAGTTCATGTAACATGAGTAAGGGCATTTCTTAACCCCTTCACGTTCAGGGGTTCAAAATGAACCAAAGCAAAAACCAATGAGCCGGGAGCAGAAGTGTGCAATACCGGTAACAAGCAACGCTTTACCTCTGCGTCTGGTTTAAAATGTCCACGTGGAATGATTGAGGATCCTGGAATGTCATCTTCTTTCACATAAAAAGCCAATGCCAACTTTACCCCTTGCTTTTGTCAAAAGACCCTTCAAAGCTAGGAAGAAACATCTACCAATACTGTTAAATGTTAGGGCTGAGAATAGCAGCCGTTCTTACCATTTGTTGAGCACCTACCATATGCCAGGCCCTCTCTGACACGTGATTCACGAGTCCTATCCCTTCAATTCATTTCAACTCTCTCTCTCTCTCACTCACACACACACACACACACACACACACACACACACACACACCCTACACACCCTATCACCTAAGAAAAGTAAAGCTGAGGGGTCAGGTTAAGTAAGTTCTCTTGGCTAAGAAAACACGTTTGTTCTGTGCCACAGGCTGTCTTTGAACAGAACTCTAGACTAAATTCCCTTCTTTTTAACCAGCATGCTGTTCTTTATCTTGTAGATTAGGAAACAAGCTCAAAAGTTATGAAACATACAAGGGATGTTCCTGTTCTTTCTCCCCCTCGAAAATATGGCTACTCTCTTCTCTATACCCAGGAGCCTGAACTAGATTGTTGTTGATCTTGATGATCTCTTAGTGTATCTAAGATTTCCTCATAAGCAAGTTCTCAACATCATCATTCCATAAATGTTCTGTTTACACTTTTTTCATTATTTAAAATCATCGTGAGAAATAAGTACTTTATTCGTACTTATACAGTCTTAAAGTATTAAAAAAAAATTTTTTAAACCCTCACTTCCCGGTCTACAGTGAACTCTTACTTACAGAAGTCTTCCTAAAAAGGGGGGGAGGGGGGAGACAAAGTATATCTGCATCCCTCCCCCTCCACAACCTTTGCATTTCCACCTCCAAAGGCTCTACCTGCGGTCTTTTTTCTGTCTTCATTGCCTGAGTCCCTTCTGGGCCCTTATAGTTAGGTCTTAGATCTAATATTACAACAGCCCTTTTAGCAACTACTTTGCCTTCTCTTCTAAATTATTTTGCACATTACAGTTGACCCTTGAATGATATGGATCTGAACGGCAAAGATCTACCTATAAGTGAAATCTTTTCTATAAATACAGTAAATGTATTTTCTTTCTTGTGAATTTTTTAGTCTTTTTTTATTCAAATAGAGTTGGCTCTTCCCTATGATTTTTTTTTTTTTTTTTTTTTTTTTAGAGAGAAAGCAAGTGAGTGAGAGTGAGAGTGAGCAAGAGTGCGGGTGGGGGGCAGAAGGAGAAGGAAATGAACACTCTTAAGCAGGCTCCACAACCAGAGCAGAGCCCAGCATGGGGCTTGATTTCATGACACTGAGATCATAACCTAAGCTGAAACCAAGAGATGGATGCTTAACTGACTGACCCATGCAGGTGCCCTTTCCTCATAATTCTCTTAATTTTATTTTCCCTGGCTTACTTTATTGTAAGAATATAGTATATAATGCATAGAACATAAAGTATGTGTTAATCAACTATGTTATTGGTAAGGATCCAAGTCAACAGTAAACTCGTAGTAGTTACGTTTTAGAGGAGTCAAAGTTATATGGGAGTCTCTGATTGCAAGGATGAGGGTATGGGATCAGTGCCCCTAACGGCCACCCACCCCCCATTGTTCAAGGCTCAACTGTATTATCACAGTGGTGTGATAGTGGTGTGATAATGGTGTCTCTCCTTGCTTAAGAGCTTTCACTGGCTCCCCTTGGCTAACAGAACCAGTTCCAAACTTTTTGAGCACACCGCTGAACATTCTTGCTACCTTATCCATATACATACGTTCCCATCTCATCTGTCTGACATCATTACCTCTGTTCCCACTGTCATTTTTTTTCTCTTCCACACCTAACAGAATCCTTCCACATAGTAGGCCTTTTTTTTTTTTTTAAGATTTTATTCATTTATTTGACAGTGAGAGAGATCACAAGTAGGCAGAGAGAGAAGGGGAAGCAGACTCCCTGCTGGACAGAGAGCCCAATGTGGGGCTCAATACCAGGACCCTGAGACCATGACCTGAGCTGAAGGCAGCAGCTTAAGCCACTGGGCCACCCAGGTGCCCCATAGTAGGTCTTTAATGAATGTTGACTGAATAAAAAATTGAATTTCTTGTGTCCTTAAGAAGATTACTGGGACTCCTTGGTGGCTTAGTTGGTTGAGCATCTGACTCTTGGTTTAAGCTCAGATCATGGTCTCAGGGTTGTGGGACTGAACCATGCACAGGGCTCCGACATAGTGGAAAGTCCGCTTTGAATTCTCTCTTTCTCACCCTCTTCCTCTGCCCCTCCCCAGATGCTCACTTGCTCTCACTCTCTCAAAATTTTTTTTAAAAAGAAAGATTACTAAACATTTTAGTCAAAATTGGTAATACTGAGGCACCTGGGTGCCTCAGTCAGTTAAGCATCCAACTCTTGATCTCAGCTCAGGTCTTGATCTCTGGGTCATGAGTTCAAGCCCTATGTTGGTCTTCACACTGAGTGTGGAGCCTAGTTGAAAAAATGGTAATATTAAACAGTTGATTGGGAATACTAAACAGAGTGAACCTATGATGAAATATTGAAGAGTTAAGGCAAAAAGAAAACTGCAGGAAGAGAGGTGAAAGGTAAGTCAATTAGAACATATGAGTTTTGTTTTTTTAATGTCTTTATGTATGTAAAATATAACATGAAATATAATAATGATTAAAAAAAGAATGGTGACTGTGGGGGTATTAATCTGTCTTCCCTCAAATACAAAAATGGACAAATCATCACCTTCTACAATTACTGGTAGTAGGCCGTACATTCTATCTTTAGAAATAATTTTCTTATCTGTTTTTCTTGCCACCCCACTCCTTCCTTGTCCTTAATTCCCTGGACCTCCTTTTTATATTCTTCCTTTATTTTTTCTATTTTTCTTTCTTCCTTTGCTATATCATCAAGCTGTCAGTCACACATACTCACTGATAGCCATGAGCATTAACATTTCTCAAGAAACAATTCATGATAGAATCTTTGCCCAGTTTTAACCAAAATGATGATTAAGTTGTGTCTTTGTCTAATAACATTCTCTTCACAGGTTTAATTACAAATAAATCACAATATGCACATTAACATATAACTATTTCATAAGTTCAGAAGAATACTTGGGTTACTAATAACCATGGCTTTTTAAATTTTTATGAGGCAGAAAACGTGGCACAAGCTGATTTACATAGTTTTGTGCATAAGATTTAATCCTATTAATTTAGCTGCCAGGTACATATAAATCCTCTTGGCTCTTTTTTTCATCCCACTAAGCCCTGTCATTACTATTCTAAGGATATTGCTCGTCACATGCAGACAGTGGTAGGGTTGTGCGTGTGCGCGCACACACAAAAACACACACACAAACACGCATACCATGCCCTAGTGCACATGGCCTCAAATACAGGCTCAAGTAGATAAAAAATGATTTTCAGATTTTCTTATGACCATCACAGAAGCAAAACTCACTACCAATATGTCCCCTTGAAAATGCTTTTCTTATTTCATATCTTAAGCCCTTCCAAGTTTTAACCAGAGTCCTCCCGTATACCCCATTACCCTTCCTGCTAGAAGCAGATTTTATGGGAAAAAAAAAAATACTATTTTCCTCCCTTCCGCAATCACTTTAAACAAACACTGAGAACCTCATGTCCTTGAAGATGTTAATATTCCAGGCTATTGATTGCATGCCAAACACTTTCCTGTTATGAAACATCTTCCCAAGTAATTAATAACATCAAGACAGTTTAAACATTCATTTTCATTCATTCTCTTTAAATGGGACATACTAGATGGCATAAGGAGGAAGAAGGAAGCTGTGACTTTTCAAACCAAATAGGTTGTTAAAAATAGGGTAGAGATAGTACCGTAGCCTCTGACAATTTCACAGTTATGTTAAAAAATAATGGGAAGAAAAGTTATTATATTCAGTGATTGTAATATGAAAAAGTTTACTAACTGGTTTTCATATTTTGATTTAGGGACATTTTTAGTAGTATGGAATTAAAACTGAAATAGAATCAACATATTTGGGACACCTGGGTGGCTCAGTCAGTTAATCAGCTGCCTTCAGCTAGGGTCATGATCCCAGGGTCCTGGAATCGAGTCCTGCATTGGTCTACTTTCTTGGCGGGGAGTCTACTTCTTTCTCTCCCTCTGCCTGCCACTCTGCCTGCTTGTGCTCTCTCTGTTTGTCAAATAAATAAATAAAAATTTTTAAAAGATTTTTAAAAAGAATCAACATATTTATCAAAATTTTCTCAGTCATTTCTATTGCTTTAAATGGAATTAACTTAGGAGAATGTGTACCCTCAAACACTGTCAGATTACTGAAAGCCTATAAACAGACATAAGGCCACGTAAAAACTGACCTTTCAATTGGCCAAGTAAAACTCAATTTACAATAATATAATAAGAACTTGGATAAATTAATCAACTGTGAAGTTAAAGTTTTATGTAAGTGATAAAAATCAGATTTACACGCTAGCACAGACTAATTAAGAGAGTGTTCCAATCTCCCCTCCCTGATGTTTTATTAAGCCTTTGTATGAATAGTTCTTGTGAGCTTACAAGAAAGCCAGTTCTGGGGGCACCTGGGTGGCTCAGTGTGTTAAAGCCTCTGCCTTTGGCTCAGGTCATGAACTCAGGGTCCTAGGACCGAGCCCCACATCGGACTCTCCGCTCAGTGGGGAGCCTGCTTCTTAGAGTCTCTCTCTCTCTCTCTCTGCCTACTTGTGATCTCTGTCTGTCAAATAAATAAAATCTTTAAAAAAAAAAAAAAAAGGAGGAGGAAAGCCAATTCTGTAATGGGGAACTGTTACTGAAAATCATTGCATATACAGAATCTAAACCTACTACTTGGAAATTGCATTCATTTTTACTAATTCTGCCTCTGGAACAATAAGGGGTTAAAAAAAAAAAAAAACCTTTATGCTTCTCTCTGGACAGCTCTAAAACTTTCTCTACTCTCAAAGTTATTTTCATAACTGCTCCTCCTGGGAGAAAATACTAGCCATGCCTGGGATAATTTGTAACTGCTATTGCCAGAGGCTAATTTAGGCTTCTTGGTGAACATCTAGAGAAGATCACTCTCACAGTTAAAGAGTTTGTGACCAACAAATAATAAGAGCTAATGTTTGAGTGCCTATTCTTTACTAGACAGGCCATACATAGTCTCATTCAATTGTATCAAAAAACAAAGATGGAGGGGCTTCTGGGTGGCTCAGTGGGTTAAAGCCTCTGCCTTCGGCTCAGGTCATGATCCCAGGTTCCTGGATCTAGCCCCGCTTCGGGCTCTCTGCTCCGCAGGGAGCCTGATTCCTCCTTCCTCTCTCTCTCTGCCTGCCTCTCTGCCTACTTGTGATCTCTATCTGTCAAATAAATTAAAATCTTAAAAAAAAAAAAAAAAGATGGCTTATAATTATGCCCACTTTAGAGATAAGGAATGTGAGGTCATGTAGACAATAGGCAGGTAAACCAGGGTGTACATAATCATCGAGCCTGAACTCTTAAACACTGTAAAGGTTACAGCGGTCCTGGAACTGACTGTCTTTTGGCTTATGAAAAAACCACATGAATAATTAATGAGGTAAAATAAGCTACAGTATATCTAAACTGTTTAACCAAATAGAATAGTATATGTAATAGAATAGCAATGCTACAGAAATTTACATTCAGATAGGCACAGACAATAGTTTCCTTTCTGGCATTCTGAAGCTTCTTTTTTATGTCAAATTACTGGGGGAGCGCCGCTTAGTACGCATACTACTGGAGGAGATCATCATTTTTATACCATCTTACCTAAAATTATTTCTTACTGATAGAAATGAAAGAAAAGTACTCTGGACTTTATGATTATAAACATCATATCTATCTATCTATCTATCTATATAGATAGATAGATAGATAGATAGATAGATATGTCTTTTCCTAATATATCTAGATATATTAGGAAAAGACATAGGTTTATAGACCTAAAACTTAAAGAATTTGTTAGATACAAGGTTGTATCTAACAGGTTGTAGGAGGGGGACTCGCAAGAACAAAACACTAAGAATTTAACTTCATTTAGCTTCATAATAAATCCACCTATTGGGGCGCCTGGGTGGCTCAGTGGACTAAAGCCTCTGTCTTCGGCTCAGGTCATGATCTCCGAGTCCTGGGATGGAGCCCTGCATCGAGCCCCACATCAGGCTCGCTACTCAGTGGGGAGCCTGCTTCCTTCTCTCTCTCTCTCTCTGCTTCTCTGCCTACTTGTGATCTCCATCTGTCAAATAAATAAATAAAATCTTTAAAAAATAAAAAAATAAAAAATAATCCACCTATTATCAAAACTTGCCTAATCTGGAAATCAGCCAAGAAAAGAAGATGTAATGAACCTAACTTTTCCTTTCGTTTTTCTCTTCATTGCTGAATACAGTAAGACCCACACTGCATACACTTCCAACAGGAAGTATGAAGTCAGGAAGACTGGAGTGTTTTCTGTGGAGGGAAGTATGTTCTGGAAAGGTAGTTTTTGATTGTGAATAAAGGATCAATTTGAAACATCTGGAATTGTATCAATACCCAGGCTTGCCTTAATACAAAAGCCTTGCTGAAGTAGATTATGAAGAACACTTATTTTTCTCATAAAGTAAAAGAAGCCAGTGTGACTGGGGAAGACCTGATGAAGCGGAATATCTGAGGAACTCAGGTGATTTGTGGCTTGGAGAAAAATGAGGAAGTAGAAGCTGTAGTTCTACTGGGAAAAAGAAATGGCAGTTATCCACCCCATAATGAAAGCAGATCTTCTAATATGTTAGTGTAACTACTCCAGAAACTACTCTATTTTTCTGGACCAAAATACTTGATAAAACTGCACAGAGATAGGTCATCAAAGAAGAATTTCTATTTTGTGAGCCCTTAGGGAAATTGCTAAGGCTAGAAAGGACTTCAAGAATGATGAAGCATAATTTTCCTGGGTAGGGGAAAAAACCCATAACCCTGGTACCTTACTTACAGATGGAGCACCTAAAATGTTCAGCAACACCCCTGGGTTTTGCTTCTCTGATGAAGAAATTAGATTCAAATGTCAAGATAGAAATTAGATTTACATGTTGTCTGCAAGTGAGCCCCTGAGGGCAAAAGCAAGGCCTCTAGAAACAGGCAGGTTCTCATAGTGATAAGAGTTTGGGCCTTAAGCACTGTCTTTTCAGAAAGGTGTGTAAAGAAACAATAGAAAAACATCAGTATGCTTTTGATTACACAGAGCTTCCCTAGTTTTCCAGAGGATGTTGACATATGTCTAATTCTATTTCCCGGAGAAGTTTTAGTTTTTAAGAGAAAAGAATAACCCTCAAAATAATGTTAAAGAGGTATTTAATCAGGGAGTTAGGCTCATTTAACGATAATTATAGCTGACCAGTTGAATGAGTAAATCTTTTCATTTTTAAAGATGTAGATAAACAGAGTTGTTTTAGACAAATAGCTATCATGCTAGCAGAGATCAGAAATTGAAATACTAGACAGGTTTTTGAATGCCATAAATGAATGCTGGTGTAGAGAGGATCTACTACTTCTCATTTTTGCCACATGCAAAAAGCTCAGGAGAACCCTTTTTCAAGTTTGCCTCTACTTGGATGAATGGGACAGTAACAAACAGTCTTTGACTTCCTAACATGACTTCAACTCAGGGCCTTATAAGATTCTAGATAGGCCTGCCTTAACATAGGCTGGTGTCTAGCAAGTTATAGGAATTCTAACTTTCTCTGCTACTACTACATCTATGTACCTCTGGGAATCAGCATTTTCAGGAATTTCAAAATGAAATAAAAATAAATTACATAAAATAAATTATATATATATTTATAGATATATACATTTATAAAATATATAAATATATATTAATTATATATATAAATAAATTATAAAAGAAAATGCACATATTACTTTGTGGAAAAACAGCCTTTCATTAAAATTATGTTGGGAAGAACTTACTTTGTTTTCCATTTGACCATTTTATTCCTTGGAAATAATCTTTTTTTTTTTTTTTTTTTTTTTTTTTTTTTTTTTTTTTTTTTTTTT